>NC_045426.1:492722317-493022567 GCF_902635505.1 Sarcophilus harrisii | reverse complement strand
CTATATATCCCAAAGATCAAAGAAAATCTAGATACGTTTGCAGCAACTTTTTTCAAACTGGCAAACAATTAGAAACTAAAAGGAGCCTATTACTTGAGGGATAATTAAATAAGTTACAGCATATAAATGTGATACAATACTAGTGAATTATAAAAACTGATGAAAAGTATGGTTTCAGAGAAATCTGGGAAACCATGTATGACCTGATTCAAAGTGAATTGAGCAGAACCAACAAAACAATTTCTATAACAACAATATTGTAAAGACAAATTACTTTGAAAAACTTAAGAAATCTGATCAATCCAGTTACCAACCACAATTCCAGAGGACCCATATTGAAGTATGATATTCTCCAGAGGGAAGGGTGATGAACTTGGAGGGCAGATCAAAGGATACTTTTTTGGATGTAGATAATGCATATATTTAATTTTTGCTTGACTACACATACATTTTGTTTTTCCTGTTTTATCGATGGGTTGGCAGGGAGAAGAAGAAGAAAGAGAATGTGGAAATGAAAAATATAATACAATACAATTTTTAAGTTTTGTTGGGTTGCCTTTTTCTCTTCTTTTCAATTTTTTATTATAATGAGAGGTTTTCTGGTTGGGTGAGTCAGAAATAAAGGTGATGGATGATAATGTAAAAAAAAATTCTAATTAATAAGAAAAAATTTTACTCCAAGCCCTATCTTTCATAAATAAAGAAACTGAAACTCAGCTGAAGATCCTACATCTGAAAGAAAACAGATTGGAATAAGAATGGAGCTGATTATTATAGCTCCATTTACATCCATCTCACTTTCTGGGAAAGAAAAGTTGGTGATGCAATTGGAGCCCAGAGGGCACAAGGTGAATACCCAATTCAGAAAGGTCTCAATTGGAGAGGATCAAAAATATATGCAAAAAGTAAAGCACAAAAATATACAGTAAGGAAGATGTCTGTTCATGTTCTAGAGGTGGGAGAGGAGAAAGGAAATCTGCCAAGCTCAGGGCCTGGAAATCGATCTTGGAAATTAACTACCCTGCTTTCTGAAGGGTGGGCTCGGGTTTACTATTTGTTAAGTAGGCTGGCAAGTTATTCTGAGTCATTCTTCTAACAGGTCAGCACTGGTATTTGAGTCTCATTCATACTTTTAGAATGTCTGATATCATAAAACTCTGGCCACTTCCCTTGTTTGTTTAGTTGCTTTGTGGTCCTGCCTATGATTGCCTTTTTTTTCCCCCTTTTCTATACAAAGTAGAAGATAATCACTTGCTTCACACAGAATTTTAAAGTCTGCAAAATGCTTTATATTTAGCCTCATTTGATCCTCACAATAAGCCAATCAGCTAGATAACAAATGTATTATTGTCCTCACTTGAGTGATGGGGAATCTGGGGCTTAAGAAAGAGCAGGATAATAGTAGGGAGAATATTGGAGCATGTATATTAAAATTTCTGTTCTGATATTGGCCAGTTAGGTGTAACCCATTCAATCTCTCTGGAACTCAGTTTCCACATTTCTAAAATGGGAACAATATGACTTGTGCTACCTACCTTGAAAGGTTGTGAATAAAGCCTTTTGTAAACCTTAAAATACTCTAAAAGTGTGAACTATTGAAAAGTAACAGAGAACCAGTCTTGGAGACAGGAGGACTTGAGTTCAACCTGGACCTCAGACAATATTTACTAACTGTGTGACCCTGGGCAAATCACTTAACCCCAATTGCCTTGTCCTTACCCCACATTAAAAATATATATATAAGAAAAAAAGTAACAGAGCTCACATTTAAATCCAGGTTTTTTTCCTTCTCCATTTTTTTTCTTGTACTTAGAAGCTTCTCAAAATAGAGAATTCTGGAGATTAGTAGGACATGTGACTTGTTGCCTTTGAGAATTTTTTTTTTTTTTTGTAGATATATTCTCCAGACTCCTTATCAAATATGAAGATGCCTTCATTTGCTTCTCTTGGTCCCAGATATGAGAATTTTTAGTTATTTATTCCTGAATGGTAACAACATGCATTTATTCAAGAGAGAGCTGAATTTGCATCAAAAGAAAAGGAAGATTTGTAAAAATAAAAGCAAAAACAAAAAACCAACTGTGATGGAAGAGGAACCAGTATTTTCTGGATAGTGTAGAGCTCAGTTCATTCTAACTGGAGACTAGAAAAAAGGTCTCACAGTTTTTTTTCCAAGTGATTCCTCAAATTTGAAGGCTGTCAAAACCCAGTAGAATTCTTCCCTGGAGGAGAAAGATACAAGCATTTATTAATCACCAGTATGGGTCAGACACTGTGATAACTGCTTTATAAATCTCATATCTCACAACCCTTGGATATAGAGGCAAATGTTATCCCCATTCTATAGTTGTAGAAACCAAAGTAGACATAGGTTAAGTGATTTGTCCAGGATCACATGGCTAGTAATTGTCTGAGGCTGCATTTGAACTCAAGTCGTTTTTTTTGTTTGTTTGTTTGTCTTCTATCCAAAGTGTATTGGGATTACTTTGGATTATTGAACCACTGAGAAGAACCAAGCCTTTCATAGTTGATCACTGCATATTCTTGCTGTTATTGTGTACAAGGTTTTTCTGGTTCTGCTTGTTTCATTCAGCATCAATTCATGTAAATCTTTGCAGGCCTTTCTAAAATCAGGTTGTTCATAATATTTTATAGAACAATAATATTCCATTACCTTCATATACCATGACTTATTCAGTCATTTCCTAATTGTTGGGCATCTGCTCATTTTCCAATTCTTTGCTACCACAAAAAGAGCTGCTACAAAACATTTTTGCATATGTGGGTCCTTTTCCCTCCTTTATGATCTCCTTGGGATACAAACCCAGTAGTGGCACTACTGGGTCAAAATTTTATAGTCTTTTAGCATATGAACTCAACTTTTTCTGGTTCCACTTTCAGTAGTCTATCTGTTGAACCACCTAGTTGTCTGGACCAACTCTAGGGATTTTTAAATTGCCACTCTCCACATGAAGGTTACTGAAATCACATTAGATAATAGCTGATTTCAGAGTCCAAACACCTCCTCTGAAGTCTTTATTTTGCCAGTTATAGATTTGAGATCTTAAACAGATCACTTAATTTCTCTGAATCCCAATTTTCTCATTTGTAAAATGGGGTTGATAATACGGTCTACCTCACTGGGTATTTTAATGAACATACTTATTACTCTTAAAATCATTACTCTTAAAGCACTATAGAAATGTGAGTTCTTTATTACATTTGTTCTAACTCTCTTTTAATATTGAAGAAGCTCAAAAACATGTAACCTCTATTTTTGAACAAGATGTAATTTACTTTTGAATAATTTTTTATTTTCCCCCAATTACATATAAAGACAATTTTAACATTCATTTAAAAATTTTTTGAGTTCCAAATTCTCTTTTTCACCTGCCCCTTCCTCTTCCCTAAGATAGTAAGCAGTTTGATATAGGTTGTTGTTGCTGCTGATTTACTCTTCTTTGTTGAAGAGGACCATGACATCAGAGAGGTAATGTCATGACGTGCAAGTTACATATTTAAGTGAGGGAAGATTGTGCAAGGTTACCTGCCTCACTTTCTCCTCCAGAACTAGTTGAGTCCAGTGGCCAGATCTAGAGCAGGATGACTGGAGATGGCCCTGAATGTAATAGGAGACCTTGGCCTTTTGAAGTTATAGTCTTCAAAAAGTTTTAGTTAAACTGAGGCTGCACACATTCAGTGATTAAGGCTAGGTAGCAATTGAGGAAAAGAATCAGAATGCAGACCTAAGCATACTATTTTGAGCTTTGTTTTTATTTTATATAGGTTATACATGTGCAATCATGTAAAATATCTTCCTATATTCATCATGTTGTGAAAGAAAACAGACAAAAAAAATTCCCATAAAAAATAAAGCACAAATAGTATGCTTAGATCTGTATTCTGACTCCATCAGTTCTTTTTCTGGAGGTAGATAGCTTTTTTCATCATGAGCCCTCTGGAATTGTCTTGGATCAATGTATTGATGAGAATAGTTAAGTCATTCACAGTTGATTTTCATACAATATTGCTGTTATTTTTCTCCTGGTTCTGCTCTTTTCACTTTGTATGAATTAGAACATGAACTTGATAATGTCTGTCAAAAGGGCTTATGTAGTTTGGAAATTTTTCCTACATTAAGGCATCAATAAAGTCTGTGGATAGAGAAGATGTCTTTCTTCTCTTTTGTTATGTGTGAAGGTGGAAATTCTCATTGTTAGCATCTTTGCTATTTTAAAAGAACAGACATAAAAATGCCTCTGTCTTCAAGATAGAATTATCCAAAATTTCCTTCTTAGTTTAAATTCTCCTCATGCAATATCTTTCATCAATTAAGTGGAATTATTTAAGGGGTTGGGAAAAGTTCTACTTTCAAGAAGGGAATCTGGTTTGGAATTCCAGTACTAGTTATGCGACCTTGGGCAAATCACTTAAGTCTCCTAGACTTTGTTTCCTCTTTTTTAAAGTGGAAATAACAGTACTCTGTGCTGCTAAATAGTCCAAATCTCCTGTCTTACAGATGAAGAAACCAAGGCTCAGTGACTTAACAAAAGTTAGTATATCATAATTATGTCAAATATGGTATTTGAACCTAATTTCTTTGACTCCAGAATCAGTGCACATTGCTTCCAGTACTACGAATACTACATCTATATCTATCTGTCTTTCTGTCTGTCTGTCTATCTATCTATCTATCTATCTATGCATCCATCTATCCTTACCTTTAAAACACCCATGCAAGAAGAGAAAGAAAGATCTTACATCTTACAGATGAGGAAATGAAAATATAGAAAGATTGACTTAGAATTATAAAGCAATAGAGTTGAAATGGATCTTTGAAGTCAATCCTTTCATTTTATAAGTGAGAAAACACAACTGAGGAGTAATGACTTGCCACATAAACAAGAGGACCAGAACTCTTGCTACTCACTTCTTCTTCTCCTTCTCCTCTTCCTCCTCCTTCTCTTCTTCCTCCTCTTCTTCCTCCTCTTCTTCCTCCTCTTCTTCCTCCTCTTCCTCCTCCTCCTTCTTCCTTCTTTTTCTTTCTTTCTTTCTTTTTTTCTTTCTTTCTTTCTTTCTTTCTTTCTTTCTTTCTTTCTTTCTTCTTCTTCTTCTTCTTCTTCTTCTTCTTCTTCTTCTTCTTCTTCTTCTTCTTCTTCTTCTTCTTCTTCCTTTTTCATTTTTTTTATTACAGCTTTTTATTTATAAAAATATGTATGGATAATTTTTCGACATTGACCCTTGCAAAAGCTTTTGTTCTAAATTTTCTCCTCCTTCCCACCCTTTCCCCTAGATGGCAGGTAGTCCAATACATGTTAAATATATTAAAATATATGATAAATCCCACATATGCATACATATTTATACAATTATCTTGCTGCACAAGAAAAATCAGATCAAGAAAAAAGAAAAAAAAAAAACCGACAAAGAAAACAAAATGCAAGCAAACAACAACAGAGAAAGTGAGAATGCTATATTGTGATCCATACTCAATTCCCACCCTCTGGGTGTAGATGACTCTCTTCATCACTGACCAAGTGGAAATGGGTTGAATCATCTCATTGTTGAAGAGAGCCATGTTCATCAGAATTGATGGTCATATAGTCTTGTTGTTGCTGTGTATAATGATCTCCTGGTTCTGCTCATTCTCTTAGCATCAGTTCATGTAAGTCTCTCCAAACTTCTCTGGAATCATACTGCTAGTGATTTCTTACAGAATAATAATATTTTATAACATTCATATATCATAATTTACTCAGCCATTCTCCAATTGATGGGCATCCATTCAGTTTCCAATTTCTTGACACCATAAAAAGTGCTACCACAAACATTTTTGCACATGTAGCTACTCACTTCTTTACAGTGCTGTTTCCACTATTCAATACAGTTACTTCTCTGTTTTACTAAAAGAAAATGACACAAAAAGCTTCCTATTGCTCAGACAAGTTCAACAAACACGAATAGATCACCTACATAAATGAGACACTAGATTAGATACTGACCATATAAATTATATTCAGTCTGCCACCAATTACTATTCTACAACACAATTATGGCAAATAAAATACGCAAGAATTTCATAAATGAATACAAATCTTTAAAAAAAAGATTATAGTACTAAAGATAACTGAGCTCATAAAGATCTCCTGATAATAGGTGATAAAAGCTAGATGATGATGGCAATGTTTTGCGGTGTGTGTGTGTGTGTGTGTTTTTTTTTTTTTTTTTTTTTTTGCCACTTTACAAGTAACTAAAGAAGTAGATGATATAATTTGGGTTTCTGTCTGTAGCTGTTTCACATGCTAAAAGAAGAACAATCCAAACCTTTTTTGGACATTGTATGGAAGTAGTTTGCTATAGCATCTCTGTTAATTCATTTTTCTTCAAAAAAGAAATTTGCTTAAAAAAGAAGACTAACAAGAATCTAAAAGGTAAATAAATCTTTGTGAAATTGTAGCTTGTCATCTGTTTGTATCTGCAACTTACCTGTTATAAAGTATTGCCTGTATTTTTTGAAACATACACAACTTATATTTTTAAAGGTACAGCTATTAATATGGAACTGAAATTTAATTTAATATATATTTAAAAATCAAGTTGATTTGGGACATTCATTGAAAAGATATTCCTTGAATATTTGAAGAACTCTTTATTAGTCCTTGGCAGTTCTTAAAGTGCTTTCTGAATTATCAAAGAAAAAAAGATTTGTAGAGTATGAGAATTAGAAGGTCCTTGGAGAAATATCTTCTTTGTTTGGAACAAAGGAAAAACACTCCTTGGTATGGAAGTGAAATTTTTTGTTATTTTTTGTTTATAAAACTTCAGAGACAATCAGAATTTGTTTTATTTGGAAAACATATCTAAGATTGAAATTCATGAACGAAAGGATCATCTAGTCCTAAAATAGTTCCCCTTTCCAATCCATCCTTTACAGAGTGCCAAAGTGATAGTCCTAAGGCATATGACAGACTATGTCATTCCCTTGGACTTAAATCTCCATTCACATCTTATTGACTATAGAATAAAATACAAACTACTCTGGCATTCAAAGCCTTCAATCCTCTGGTATCATCCTACCACTCCTGGCTTATTGGAGTATTATTTCCTTCAGATACCTGTACACCAGGAAAACTGACTAACTTGCCATTTCTTTTACATAACATTCAATCACTCACATCTCTGCCTTTGCATATCCTGTTTCCCAAGGCTGGTATGCATTTCCTTCTGACGACTTTGGTCTCTTAAAATCTTCAGCTCTCTTCTAGATTCAGTTTAAGTGTCTCCTACAAGAGAGCTTTCCTGAGGACCCCGGCACGATTTCCAACAAAATTACTTATATAAAGAGAAATTATTTCTTCTGATAGACTGTAAGGGCAAGGGACTATTTAATTTTTTGTCTCGGTTTTTCTAGTACCAGAAGAGTCTGCCACATAGTAGATCTGGTGTCTAGAAATAATTAGATAGTAGTAGATATAGTGGGCCAAGTGGGCTTGATTACACACAGAAAGTCATCAATCAACTGGTTTGGACTCTAGAATAGGAGCTCCAAAGAGCAGTTAATTTCCCAGATATGGAGGCCCATGTCTCTGGTCTGATACAGAAAGTACTAGATCAGTAATAGCAGGTAGATGATGAGAGTGTCTGGGTAGATAGCCATAATATCATTGTATTAACATTCCTAAAATGTTAGATTATATATTGTATTCTAAAAATTATTTTTCATTAGAATTCAAATCAAATGAGATAATATTTGTAAAATACTTAGCACAGTGGCTGGAATATAGTAGGCACTTAATAAATGCTTGTTCCTTTCCTTTCCCCTCCTGAAAAACATAAATCTTTACCTTAAAAAAATTAATTCGGGGGCTTACTTTTAAATTTCAAACTGTCTCCCTTCTTTCCTCCTTTCCAACTCACCTATTCACACACTACACACACATTTGTACATGCAAAATAATAGTATGTATATTTTTATTTATCAATTCTTTTTCTGAAGGTGGATAGCATCTTCCTTCATAGATAGGTCCTTTGTAGTTGATTTGAGTATTCATAATAATTAGAATAACTTAGTAGTTCACAGTTATTCTACAAAATGACATTACTATCACTGTGTACAATGTTCTCTTGGTTCTGCTCATTTCATTCGTCATTATTTCATGCAAGTCTTTCCATGTTTTGTTTTTTTTAAATTATTTCTTTCAGGACAGAGGTATTCCAGATCTTTACCTTTTGATAATGGGTAACACATCTATAAAGGCAGACGCCTTGGGCAATGATTTCAGAATACAACCAGCATAGGTAGAGGGAATTTCTTTATTGGGTGTGCCCTAATCCAATGAAATCCCAAATTCAATAAAATCATGAGCCCCACCATCAAAACAATAGAAACTTGGATTTATGTTGCCTCCCACTTTTTAAAAAAAGCTCTATTTTGTTCTCAATATGTCTTAATCCAATTTCAGATTGTTTAGTGGTTGAGGATGAGGGAGGACACTTCTTTACAAGATGACTGTTTTTTCATATAGGTAGCCAGCTATGGGCAATTTTTCAGGAAATAATCACTTCCCTCTCTTTAATTCCCCCCTCCTCTTTTTCCACTTTCCCTAACCTCATCTCAATAGAAATTCTTGCTACTCTAAACAGATGCTGAAGAGAGTTGTTTTTTTTAATTGAGTGAGGTTCAGTAAATAAAGACTCAGAAGTTTATTTCAATGAGATCCTCAGCAGTGACAAAGACTCACTTTTTTTTTTTTTTAATATATATAATTGTTCTTTTTTCACTTATTCTTGAAACTGCTGTCTAGTCTATTTTTGGTACATACCAAAATCACAAAATGTCTTGCTCTGTTAATATACATCTAGCAAGAGAAACTTGTAGCATGTATAAGCTATATCAAATTGCTTCCTATCTCAGGGAGGGGTAAGAGAGGAAGAGAATTTGCAACTCAAAAAATTTAAAATGTTAAAAATTGTCTTTATTAGAAAGAGAGAATGTGTGCTGCAGGATGACTTAACCAGGAGTAGAATTTTTTGACATTTTAACTTGCAAATAAAAGTTCATTTTACATCTTTTACTCAATATAAGTAATTAATTGTTGTTTGTTAATTATCTGCCATTAAAAATTATTATTAAAAGATTTTCCTGCAATAAATTGTTGGCTATTACAAGAATCTGAATACATTCCTAAACTAATCTAAAGAGACAAATTTGTCTCTCAATTATGTTAAAAAAAAAAAAAAAAAAAAAAGAGAGGCATGATTTGACCTTGAAGATGAAGGCAGCAAAATCAAGTGCTGTATGGGACATCTACAATTGGACCTAGTCTCATAACCAGAAAAAACAATGACACTGGAGTAATATTCTCAAAATAACTTATTCAAGGACCAATCTCACAATGCCCAGATATGGAAATTTTCCACTGACTTCACTTAGAAGTTTGTCCATGTTAGGACTAGAGGGTCAGACCTTATTATACCATGATATCATCCAGTATTTGCATCCCTTTGAAGTAGTGATTTGACACAGTCCTTGGTGCATTGTTAGGGATGAAGTCGTCCCTTAAAACTCATTGTACTTCTCTGAGTCTCAAGGGTACATGCAAAAGGAGATAGGGGTAGGGAGGAAGCTCAATCGATGCATGCTGCTGAACATAAAATAATCATCTGCAGCTGGCATATTTTCATATTAATAACACTGAGTATATAATCTTGCACTTGTCCTCCTTTACAGAATCCACACGTTAAGCAAATGGAAAAGCCAAAGAGGTTGAAGAAGAGGTATCTTCAGTTGGGCTTATGAAGAATATAAAATCTCTGAGGGCAGCAATTGTCTTATTTTGTATTTGTCACATAATAGGTACTATCACTAATAGATAATTTCTGATTGAATGTATGAGTGATTTTTGTCTGGCTTGATCATTGAATAGTCAGTCTGTTCATGCATGGAAAATATAGACTCAGAAAGTTCATGATGGAATTCTGAATAGAAGCCTGTCGCTCCATTCCCAAGTTCAGAATTCTAGCAATAATTAAGTTAGACTTCAGAATTTTCTACATTGGTTAAACATTAAATAACTTTATGCATAGAAAGACTTTTTATTGGTCCTACAAAGCCTCGGTCATTTTTATAATGTAAACAAGATATACTGGATGAAAGAGAGATTATAATTTTATTTCAGTCTTAACTATTTTAAAGAAAAGGAGCCTGGGTTGTGGGGAAAGTGCTGTTATAGGAACATGTGTTTTTCATCTCAGAAAATGTAATAAATAAAATAGCCAGTTTTTACAAATATTTTCCTCTTGGACTATGAAATAGGATATGTGATTTTTATGTGTGTGTTTTGCACAAGATTTTGTTTTGTTTTGTTTTTCTTTTTAAAATATATCTTCACAAGTTTATTTGTCACTCATATTTCTGCATGCTAGACTGTTAAATGGAGATAATCAAGAAGTAACATGTTAGGAAACATATTTCCATGTTTGGAAACATTTGTACATTTAACATTATAACAATTTCCACTTTTTGTTCAAATGTGCTAGCTATATAGAGCATCTAGATGATAAGTTGTGTAAAGCAATTTTATGAGCACTCCTTAGATACAAATTGTGAAGTTGACACTACAGCTGGTTAGGGGATAATGAATAAATTTGCCTCAAGCAGAGAAACAATAGTTCGTGTCATGTAGAAGGTATCACAAGATGATCGTAAAGTTCTCTTCTGTCTTTAAGATTTAGTGATTTTTGTATGTCTGCTAGTTTTTAATTTATCATGAGAGGAATTCAGTGGAGAGTATAGGAGGGAAGGGATAAAATGATTGCTATGGAAAGGTCAAGGGATCAATCATAAATAATAAAAGATTCTTCAGTTCTGTAATTTATGAGCCATTTTGGACATGACCACAAAACTTTGGGGTCCTGGAAAGAGCTTTCAAATTGGGGTCAGATGACCTGGACTGACACACATCTAGTGATGTGACACTGGACAAACCATTTTATCCCTCTCAGTATCACTTTCCTTATCCATAAAATAGGGACACTAATACTTGTATTATCTTTCACTGAGCTGTTGTGAGGCTAGTCCAACAAAAACCATAAAGCATTATAGAATTGCAAACTGTTCTGAAATAGGAAAATAACTATTCTCCAGAGATTATTCAGAAAGTAACATTGGATAAAGATCTTTGAAGCCAATTCCATTTTGTATGCTTTCAAGAGAGGAAAAAGTGTCTTTTTGAGAAATTGGAATCCAAGACATTGATAAAAATAAATAAATGAATAATTGAACAAATAAATGAATGAATGAATAAACAAATAAAAAGAAGCTTAAGAATGAATGAACAAACAAATAAAAACAACTTTCCAGAATAGCAAAAAGAGGTGGGATTGATATTACTGAAATGATTTACCTAATCAATGGGAAAAGGGGAGCCCAGAGATGACTTTGGAAATCTTATTAATAACTTCACTAATCTGAAAAGCTTCCTTCATGACATGGTCACAAAACTAGTAAATAGATACAGATCTGAGGCCAGAAAATGCTGTTAAGACTTTAAAAACCATATTTCACACTCACCTCAGCATTTATTTCTCTGTGGTACAAACCATGATATATACATTCATCTTCATACCACTGTCATTTGATTTCAATGTATCATAATCCTCTTTCATGTTACATCCTATATCTTTTAACTTCTTCAGTGATACTACTGTTCATCTGTCTCGTTCCTTCCCAAGCATCTATAGAAAAGTTTTGGTGAGTCTAATTCTCTTTTGTGAAAAGATGATGGAGGATGAAGGAAGTGCTGACAACAACCAGGATCTGATCACAATTATGGAGAGAACCTCTGCCTTTATTTATTCTAATTCTTTCTTCATCATCTCCAGAAGAGTGTATAATATGAAGAAAGGAAGGCCTAGGGTAAGAAGGTAAAGTTTCAATGAGACTGCTTCAAGAATTCCCAAATAAAAGATTATTTTCCTTGAAATACTGAGAGAGGCCAGAGGAACTCTCCCTTTGTACCATAGATGGTACATGGATAATTTGTCTGATTCTAGGTTAATGTGATAGCATTACCATGTCACGTGCTGCCTTCTAAAAGTTTATTCAAAGACAACCCTGATTTCATCAGGCTTAATGATACATTAAGTGAAAAAACAAACAGTGACATCAGTCCAGTTCCAAATAGTCATTCAATAAGAATTTACTAAGACTATACTTTTGTACCAGGTATATTGGGAGTACAAAGAAAAAGAAAACAAAACAAAACTTTTTGCCCCAAGGAATTTACAATTTGGAGGAGAGAGAGGATAATATGCACACACACAAATAAATGCAAAATAAATGCAAAGTAAATGAAAGATAATTTTGAAAGAAATTAGGTACTAGAAAGAGAAAGACCCTAAAGATTAGGGATATTGGGGAAAGCCTCATGTAGGAACTGAGCTTTGAAGGTACCTAAGAATTCTAAGAGAGAGAAGTGAGAAGGGAGGATATTCTAGGCATGAGGGACAGCCTGTGCAAAGGCTTAGAGACTCAAGATGAAATGTTATGTATGAGAAAACACAAGAAAGTCGTGTTAACAGAATGTGTGAAGTAGTCAGATTATAAAGAGTATAAAAAGCCAAACAGAGGTCTTTATATTTTATTCTAGAGGCAATAGAGAGCCACTGAAGATTTATGTGTAGGGGAGTGATACCTGGACAAAGGGAGTGACTTGTGTTTTAGGAATATTATTTTGGCAGCTAAATTAAATTGGATATGAGAAGTTGCATATATTAATAAGATAAATTAAGTAATTATTCATAATACAAAACTCTAAACTGTAAAGGGCCTAAAGGATCATTTATGTAGTCCAATGACCTTACTTTACAGAAAAAGAAACAGCCTAGAGAAGTTAGATGACTTACTTAAAAGACAAAGGTCTTTTGTTTGAGTATTTACTTTTAAAAAGAGGGAATTTTCTTGGTGTAGTTAAGCTTATTAATTAATTTATTGAACTAAACCTGGGAGCATAGCGAAAGCTGTTAGAAGTTATTGCTTGAGATCAACCAAATCATTTCCAATGGAGCAGTAATGAACTGAACCAGCTATGCCCAGAAAAAGAACTCTGGGAGATGACTAAAAACCATTACATTGAATTCCCAATCCCTATATTTATGCACACCTGCATTTTTGATTTCCTTCACAAGCTAATTGTACAATATTTCAGAGTCTGATTCTTTTTGTACAGCAAAATAACGTTTTGGTCATGTATACTTATTGTGTATCTAATTTATATTTTAATATATTTAACATCTACTGGTCATCCTGCCATCTGGGGGAGAGGGTGGGGGGGTAAAGAGGTAAAAAATTGGAACAAGAGGTTTGGCAATTGTTAATGCTGTAAAGTTACCCATGCATATATCCTGTAAATAAAAGGCTATTAAATTAAAAAAAAAAAAAGAAAAAAAAAAAGAAGTTATTGCTAATTACTAACTTGATTTAAAATGAAAATTTTTAAAAATCCTGAAAATTTAAAATTAAATTAAAAATAATTATTTGAAAAATAAAATCTGCATTTTTAGGGATGAAATTGTACTTTTGAAAATTGAATTTATACTACAGAAACATTTTCAGTATCATATCTCTTGAATAAAGCAGGGTACACCTGAGCATTCAAAAAAGAAAGTATGTTAGTGTGTTAACTGAAGGAGGTCATGGATATCAAATGTTTATTTTAGGATGGAACTAAAGTTATGATAGAATCTCAGGACCTAGCACAATGCATTAGTAATAATAACTCAACATTTGTATAAGGGTTTTGAGAATTACACAATGGTAACAATTCCCTTCTCAGTAGAATGTAAAAAAATTTTTTTTTTCGGGGATGGGGGGTGGGTGGGGTGGTGAGGATGGGGAGCTGGGGGTGGGGGGTTGGGAGAGGGGGAGGGAGTAGGAGAGGGGGAAAGCAGGCAGAGGAAGGAGGGTCAAACTAGTATTTCATCCTTTATTTTTATTCCCAGTAGTAGCCTAATAAATGCTTGTCTGGATTGTATTGGATTCCTCACACCAGTTTGTTAGCTAGATAGAACCAGTATTATTAGCACTGGTTTCTAGATAAGTAAAACTTAGGCTCGGGAAGTGAGTCTCACACAGACCTAAATCTCTCCTAACTTCACGCCCAGGTGCTTTTTGAGAGCACTTGGCAAGAACGTTTGGTGAGTTGTTGAATTATTAAAGGAAAAGCTTAAAGTGGGAAATGGCTTGAGGAGATGAAGAGGGATATTAAGAATAACCTATGGTGGTAGAAGAGGAAGCTTAGTCAAGGGCAGCCTGGTGATGGGTCATTAGTGCCAATGACTAGGAATGGAACAGAATCTGTAATAAAACCCCTGAAAAAAGAGGCAATGTGATCAGAAAGCTGAGTTGACCCGGTAAACAGTGGATTTATTTGAGGGAGGCACATATGTGCAATTCAACAAGAATCATTTAGCCCCTGCTGCTTCACAGGATCACAGATATAAAGCTGGAAGGAACCTCAACTAACCTTTTCATTTTACCTCAGATGGGAAAACTGAGGCCCAATAAGGTTAATGACTTGCAAATGGCAGAACCAGGATAGATTTGAGATCCCCAAATCTAACACTTTTCCTACTATAATATATATCTTTAGATTAGAGATGCCTTCATTAAGGATGTAGCTTTAGGGGATCAAGAAGAGTAGATATATGGTAAATGGAATAACGGTCAACAAAAATAGAAGTTGACAACAGTCAATGTTTATGGGAAAGGGCATTTATGCTAATGGAAAATTATGGTTGTTTGTTATTTAGGATACAGGTGCCATGATGCCACAGCTTTATCCATTCGGGTCAGGAAGCTCCTATAACTCTTATAACTATAACTATATATAAGACAGGATAGATGCTAAGGACATTAGAGCTATTTCCTCTCCATCCCCATCCCCCCACTGGGACTCAGTTTTTAAAGGATAAAATGCTTTCTTTGTTTTTGTTTGTTTGTTTGTTTGTTTTTTGGGGTTTTTTTTTTTGAAAATGATTTAACGATGATTTAATTCTTACTACACTCCTGTGGATAAAATCAACGTTATCTTGGGATTATTTCAAGAAACCATCCTGTCTTTTCTCTCAGCCAAGAAAAGCTGACAACCAAATAGAAAAATGACATCTCTGTGTTGACATTTAGATTTAGATTCTTTAGATTCTCCCCCACATAGTGAGATCAGTATAGGAAAAGGGGTTTTTTACTGACTTTTATGTTTCAGACAGGAGATTTTATATTACTTTATGCTTTGGCATGTGTCAGGTATAATTGAACATATTTTTTCCCTCTACTGCAGGGAGGGAATTCAGGCTGAGGGAAGTCTTGTCTTATATCCAATGGCCTTTGTCTATGACTTTTTGAATGGAACAGTTCTTAGGAAGGGACATCATCTTTGCATAAAAATATGAATGATAGTATCAATAGTGTATTATTATAATCTCATTAAGAACAAAAGTACTTTATTAGATAAGCCCCACTGATGCTTGTGAATATTAGACTGAAAGTTAAACACATAAAAGAAAATAATGACATCTAAATTTATTGGATGAGATTTTCTATCATCATGTGTTTTAATGCTGCTAAAAATAAAACATGACTAAGCTATGGAAGGATGCTAATTTTTAGCCTCTTCTAGAATACATAAAAAGCTCTTGAGCTTCACTTGGTTTCTAATGTCATCAAAAAGCCTTCAATGCAACATGACAACT
Organism: Sarcophilus harrisii; assembly: GCF_902635505.1. Taxonomy (NCBI): domain Eukaryota; kingdom Metazoa; phylum Chordata; class Mammalia; order Dasyuromorphia; family Dasyuridae; genus Sarcophilus; species Sarcophilus harrisii. Next base: position 493,006,817 of record NC_045426.1, on the reverse strand, counting down.
TTGTATCATCTTATGCAACTGATTGTTTTGTGGCCTGTTCTCTTCAGGAACATCCTGGATATGAATGGGAATAGTGGTCCATTTGGTTATCTGAAGAGGCTTTCATCTCCCAGAAGTATACATAGGAGGGATGAAATTATTTCTTCCCCAATCATTGACTTTTGCCACTCCATTTATATATCCTATGTTTTAAAAGTATCATTTTGCATGCATAGTAATAACAATAAATTTCATTATTAAAAGGACATAATTTTTCTGAGTAGCAAAATACATGAACAGCAATTGGGGAACATTTAAATAAATTATGGTACAAAAATGTAATGTAATATTACTACTCCATAAGGAATGATGTACATAAAGAATACAGAGAAATATGAAAAAACTTTTTAAAAACTGGCAAAGTGAAGCAAGCAGAACTAGGATAAATACACACACACACACACACTGATTCCAGCAATGTAGATAAGGGGAATAAGAGCAAGAATTGAAAGTGGCCCAAAGAAGAGATATGAGAATGCACTGAATGCACCACTCTTCCTCCTTTAAACATGGTGAATTTTGGTTATGGAACACCGTATGACAACAGGTTTTTTTTTTTTTTTTTAATGTTTGAGTTAGATTTGCTCAACTGTTTTTTTTCCCCCTTTCTTTTTCATTCTTTGTTATAAGAGAACCCCTTCTGAGAGGAGGAAGAGAGGGGAGTACTTTATAAAATGTGGATGATGTAAAAATAAAAGATATCAATAAAAATATTATGTAAGAGCTGAGAGTGAGCATAGTATGCTCATAGAATGAATAAGAATCCTAGATTAAAAAAGAAAAACAAAATACTTCTATTCAGATCCTGGCTGTGTACTCCAGTTAATAATGGGGAAAGCAGCTCTCTAATATTAACAAAGATCATCTAGAAGTAAAAAAAAAAAAAAAAAAAAAAGAAATAATTTCAATGCAGTTTTGAACACGTGGTAGTAATACTAAATAACAGGGAATAAGCCTATATGTATTTATTTATCTATGATTTATCTTGGTGAGTTTGAATCTGACCTCAGAAAATGGCCACTTAACCTTATTTGCCTCAGTTTCCTCACCTGTAAATGATCTCGAGAAGGAAATGGCAAACCACTCCACTATCTTTGCCAAGAAAACCCCAAACAGGATTAGGAAGAGTCAAATTTGACTGACAAATGACCATAACATATAATTATGGCTTTATTGGACCTTTTTTTTTTTTTTTTTTTTTTTTTTTTTTTAAACACATTGCTTTGCACACATTAGGAACTTAGTCTCTGAAAGTTGGATTGTTTTTTTAAACAGAATAATAAATATCTCATTTGTAATACTACATTTCCTCTATATAAGAGAGGGAGCAAAGGGGACTGGGGTGAAGTGAATGAGTTCAAATCTCAGGTCTACTTAGTCCCTGTGATGGCTTAGGTAAACCATTCCACCTCCTTGGGCCTCAGTTTCTGTTTCTGTAAAATGGGTGTGGGTGAACTAAATTTCAGCTCCTAATTAATGATTCGTGATTTTTAAAATATCACAGGAAATAAGACCTTTGAAGCTGGGCAAATAGACAAGAAAAGAAGCAACAGAAAGTATAGATCCTGTGCAGACTCAGGATGTAATATGCATTTAAAAACTTATAGTGAAGGAATCATGAGAAGGAATAAAAATACTCTAATTCCCTGAACTTGGTTATTCTGTGACAAGTTTAAGGCTCCTGAGAGTGAGTGTACCAAGTTTAATTTCAGCAGTTACATACAAGAGATTTTCCCTTAATCCCTTCTGTTCTTTCAAAAGTTTTTCCAACAAACTTTCACCTTTCCTCCATCCTCATTCTTTTCAAATCAATAGTATTTTTTCCCCCTACTCCCCTATTACTGGTTAGAAATAATCTGAAAATAGTAAACTTTATTCTATTTATGGTCTGGATATATGTATATATATATATATACTTGATTCTGCTACCAGTAATCAGCTAAATAAATTCAGTAGCTCCCCTTTACCTCAGTTTCTTATTCACAGTTAAGAAAAGCATGTTAAGATCCTTAGATAAAGATGCTTTTGAAATGCAAAAGTTGACTTCCTTTGTAGATCCATACTTGGGGTGTGGCCAGAGAATACAGGAGCAGACTTAAACAGCCACAACCTTTAAATGTAGTGACCTCTTTGGGATTCCATTTCTTCTTCTGTAAAATGAGGCAGCCTGCCTAATAGTCCAAAAATTTTAAGCACTACATAGACAGATCCTCATGTCCTTTCTAGTTTTAACAATCTAGGACTGTATAATATTTACACAACAGTGGTTGGTTAATTGCATGACTTCTATTTGTAGTAGTACAAATAGAATCATCTTGGCTCAGGACCCACCAAAATGCCATCATTCCTACAGAAGTTCGTAAGATCATGGATCCAAAGCTCAAAGAGGTTTTCTGGTATAATCTCCTCCATTGATGTCCCATTAAAAAAAATATGCACATGGATACATTATATGTATATATAATGTGTATATATGTGTGTGTGTATATATATCTGCTGGAGACGGAAATAGCAAATCTCTCCAGTGTCTTTGCCAAGAAAATCCCAAATGAACACTCAGACAATACTGAAGAGACTGAACAACAATACATGTATCTCTCATCTATCTAATCTCTATTCTCTATCTATCTATCATCTACTCATCTATTATTTATCTGTTTATTTTTGCTTCTAAGGAGTTGAGTGAAACTGTAGTTAGACAGAGAACTGTTATCAAAACTTAACACTGCTAAAGAAGTTTGGTATAATATCCAAACGTCAGCTTCCTACCTTCAGAGACTAGTGAAGTTCGCCCCCTATGCCCAGGTACAGGCTCTTGAGTTTAATTTTTATTTCAAAACAGAAAACAAAAACACTTTACATTTTTTAAATTTATGGACTTAGGATATTTGCACATGTTTCTTTCTTTTTTTCCTCTATATTTTTACTTAGTATTTTATTTTCTCCCAGTTTCATGAAAAAACAATGAACATTTTTAATAGTATTTTGATTTTCCAAATCAAAAGATAGTTTTCAACATTCACCTTGCAAAACTTTGTGTTCCAAATTTTTCTCTCTTTCTCTTTTCCCCCTCTCTCCCCAATTCAGCAAGCAAACCAATATAGGTTAAACATTGCACATGTTTCTAATGAAGTCATGTAGAATTATGGGGGGAAAAGGTCTATTCTAAATGAACTTTGCCTCAGGTGCTTCCTTCAAGACACTAAACACTCATACACAACTGTAAGAATGCAAATAAATTAAAGCAAGTGACATAACTTATGTAGCAAATATACCTATATATCAGTCATAATGAAATATTGAATGAAATAAATGCTTTCCTTTGCAACCTCTGCTGTTCAACAGCATGCCTATCTATAATATATTTCATTATTTAAATGCTATCTCAGTGCTTAGAAAGATCTGGGTCTTAACACAATAGCTGTTGTTCAGTCATTTCAGTCATGTTTGTGACCTCATTTGGGACTTTTTTGGCAAGGATATTGGAGTACTTTGTAGTTTCTTTCTATGGCTCATTTTATAAATGAGGAAATCGAGGTAAACAGGATTAAATGATTTGCCCTGAATCAACTAGCCAATAAGTGTCTGAGGCTGGATTTGAAGTCATTAAAGCGAGCTTTAGTAAATACGGGCACTGTGCTCTATTTACTTTGCCACCTAGCTGTCCACACAATAGCTATGGACAATTAATTATTCATTTCTAAGGGATGCATAAGTTCTTTTTATATGAGGGGCAGATTGGTGTAGAGCTTAGGTAGCTAGCTTTGGAAGTCAGGAAGTCAAAGGTTCATACTGGAAGGGACCTGGGAAATCAGTTAATACAATACTCTCATTTACATATGAGAAAGTTGAGACTGAAGGAAATTAAATCACTTTTGAATCTAATGCTTAAAAGAGTCTCAGAAGTCATCTAATCCCAAACCTTTTTTTTTCTTAAATATATGAAGAAACGGGATCTCAGAAAAGTTATATGATTTGCCTAATGTTACACAGCGTAAGTGTAGGAAGCTCTTCAAGACTCGCTTCTGGATAATAATGACGATGTGAGCTTGAGAGAGGTGCCTAATTTATTAGGATTCTAATCACTTTTCCCAAAACTTTAAGTTACAGAATGATAGTCATACCCATATAACTGTAAGGTTTGTAAAGTTCTTTACATAAATAATTTAATTTGACGTTCCCAATAGTTCTGTAAGATAGGCACTTTTATTGTGAACACTTTATAGATGAAGAGACTGATTTATACAAGCTAATAGTTAAATGTCTGTGGCAGAATTCTAGCCCAGATCTTCCTGATTCCAAGTCTATCACATTATTCATGATGCCATATTTCCTGTCTCAGAAGAGTTGAGATCTGTATCGGTGGAGGGAATTTCCATACTAGAAATTGTTTACACTGATAAAATCACAAGTCCAGATTTATTCTCATTCACTTTCCACCAATATGTCAGTCTAAATTGCTAAACATAATTCATTCAGGATCAATGTTTGTACAAATTAATATTTTTAGCAACTAAAGTAACTGAAACAGAGAGGAGTTAAATACTTAGCCCTAAGTCACAACACTATTTAGTCCAATCTAAGAACATGATTCAGGACTCTAGGTAGCAGAGAATCTTTTTCTATCTTTCTGGCTGAAGTCATAAGTTACCTTAACATTAACTTAAGTCTTAAGTGGCCATGTAACAACAGGACCACAGGTAGTTAACTATTTAACCTTAGGTGAGGGGATTGCATTAAATGTTGAAACTAACATAGCATAGATTGGCAACATGGCATAGGTCCAGAGATGGTGCTTCCCATATGAAACATTACCACTCCATATCTGTTCTGTTTTTCAAAGGATATCTTACAACTTCCCCCCCCCCCCCCTCCCAAGAATATGACTGTTACCATCCTATGCACCATCTCTTCTGGCTTTTTTGATGATTCTTGCCAACTTCTTGCGTGCATGAGGATTCAATCAGCTTCAGAGTTGCTCTGGGAGGCAGCATGACTGTAAATCTGGGAGAGCTGGAAGCATTCAGGGTCTTGAACTTTATCGAGTTTGAATGTGTGATTGTGAAAGTAAAGAGCAGAGAAACGACAGCACTCAATAAATCAAACCCAGAGAAGATCAGGGTTGTCAAAGACAGGAGAAAAACAGGCTCTGGGCACAAGTACAACCTAAAAAGAAAAAAAAAATGCACAAGCATTTGAAGCTCTTTTACATTTCTTTCAGGATCTCCCTTCTCAAAAGCAAATGAAGTTCTTTTCTCACCGTCCTAAGCTAGAGACCACAAAACCATAGAATTTTAAATCTGGAAACGACTTATTTAGAAATTATCTATTCCCTTTTGTTACATTTCCTTTGACCTCAGAATTTAATGAAAAAAAAATGCAATTGGAAGAATGGTAATGGGACTGATAGGATTTTCATTTTAGAAGAATTACTATCAGACAGGAACAAAAAAAAATGTAGATTCAAAATATTTTAATTACAAAGTCACTTTAGATTTTCTAAAGGTCTATCTTCACATTTCATCCTTCCTTCTTTCTTTCCTTCCTTTTTTCCTTCCTTCCTTCCTTTCAAAAATCATATAGAAAAGTGAAAATTGAAAATTTCAAAACGAGAGAAATGAGTTAGATAACCATGGATTTGCATCCTTAAATCATCCCGTATCTATTTTGTATCTTTTTGGTGTATACCTACCTATATGTGTAACTGTTTCTTTCCTTGATAGAATATAAGCTCCTTGAAGCAAGGGATTGTGTCACTTTTGTCTTTGTACTCTCAGTAATACATCCATTTTGACTTATTGATTCAATAGGCTTTGGAGCTATTTTTGGTTATTTAAAATGTATTTTAACTGAGAACCAGGAATTAGCAGAACTTGGTACTTTCTGATCATTTTGATCAGGATTTCCCTGTAACTCTTAAACATTCTCCAGGATTTGAATCTTTAATGTTTTACTATGCACAAAGAAAAAGCTCAAGGGAGTGTAAAGTGGCTGAAACAATGAATTTCTTTATGAGAAATTTTATCTGAAGAGTTTCAAGTTCACCATCTTTTCCTCAACATCCAGTTGAACTCTGCTATGAGATTTCTCATTTAAGGACACTGAGAGCAGGCAAAGTATTTGCCTTCTTAAAAGGAATCAAAATAAAGGAATGATTTTTTCCCCCCATATTTCTTTTCTGTCTTCATGTCTTTGGATATATTTCCATGTCTAGAGGAGGATGGGGTTGAGCCTCCTTAAGGATTTTATTAGAAATGTGACTCTCAGTTGGATATATGTATTCAAAGAAATCTCTCAAGGCTCAGGATTTAAAGTGCAAGTTGGACTTTTCCAGGAAACAGCTGGGTAAACGAAGACATTTAAATTTGTACATCACCTATTCAAATTATACCTCATTTAAGATCATTCCTGTCAGAAATGCCCTAAATATGAGAGAGATCCCTTTCTTTTCTGAACCCTAAGTATAGAAGAGATTTGAGCAATAGATATAATTGTAGGATAATTTCACTTTTTTTCACAAAATTTTAAGGGAGCAATCCTTCCTTTGTTTTCTGGAAATTCTGCTTAATTCTCAAAGCCTTCTTTGTAAAGTGGTCTCAGTCAAGACTTGCAAATGCTTCAAAATCAGGATATGAAGTTCCTACTCTCTGGCCATACAATGAATGATTAGTAAATATTAGAAACTTCTACTCTTAGTTTTTTGGAAATTTTCAAACTATAATATATCTCAGTGCATAATGTTCTTGAGAACTGAACAGAGAGGAAACTTTCATTAAAGATATCTCTGCAATTCCAGTTTTTGTATCTTTGCTCAATAGATGGATGATGAATGAAATTAGTTGGGACTTCTTTAAAAACAACCTTCTACACTCAGATTTAAGAAATCTCTGTGTGTACTAACTTAAGTGGGTTGCTCAGGCTGAATTTGCTGCTGTTTTCCATCCCTCCCACTTTTTTGAAAATAAATTGTAATTTGTGCTGAGATGTCCTTGGGGGAACCACAAAAAAAAAAAAAAAGAATATGCCAAGGAATACTTGAGACTGGTCAGTGGTGGTAGCATTTTCAGGGCACAGATTGCCTTTTTTTGAAATGGAAGCATTGGACCCATTATTCATAATCACCGTTAGTCATCTGTATTGGGACCCCTTCTTCCTCCAAAGATAATTTGCTTCCTTCCTTCCTTCCTTTCTTCCTCCTTCCTTCCTTCTTCCTTCCTTCCTTCCTTCCTTCCTTCCTTCCTTCCTTCCTTCCTTCCTTCCTTCCTTCCTTCCTTCCTTCCTTCCTTCCTTCCCTCCCTCCCTCCCTCCCTCCCTCCCTCCTTCTTTCTTTCTTTCTTTCTTTCTTTCTTTCTTTCTTTCTTTCTTTCTTTCTTTCTTTCTTTCTTTCTTTCTTTCTTTCTTTCTTTCTTTCTTTCTTTCTTTCTTTCTTTCTTCCTTTTTCTTCCAGAAGAAAAAGACATTGATAATTTCCAAAATAGAGTAAAGCCCTATAAGCACATCATCATGAGGATTGCGAACCTAGCTACTGTAGAACATCTTGGCAGCAGAGTATTTGGACTAGGTAGGAAGGCTAAGGCTATCAGTTGGGATAAAAAAAATATTATGTTCACTCTTTCCCTATCTATTGAACCCTTGTTCAAAAATAGCGAACTAAAGTACTTTTTTCTTGGTCTGAGGTCTGGGGAGAGAGAAGTAGAGGCAGAAAAAAAGGAAATAAAATTTAGGGAGTTGTTTCTCTCCCTCCAATGCTAGATTTCCTTTTTTCTTTTTCTCCTTAATCTTCTTTTCTTTTTCCATGCTCCTTTTCTGGGGGCACGACAGCATCCTCAGGGACCTTAAGGACTCCCAAATTTCTCATCCCCTAATGTGGGGACAAGAGGTAGGATGGAAAATGTATATTCCTTTTGCCACTTTGGGTGAAAGGTAAGGTAAAGGTTTAAATTAAGATTCCTGAAGATTTTCGTGCTCTCATTGAGTATCATAGGAAATTTGGAGCTAGAAAGGACATTAGAAAATCCTGTAGTAAGTCAAAATGGATGGTAATTAATTATGAAAAAAATAGTATTAAATTATATCCATCTCCTTTATTAGAAGAAAATAGACACTTCCCTGTCTTGTTGCTCTTGACTTCATTCCTTTATCTAGTCCCATCCATAGGAGGCCTTATGATTCTGAGTCCTGTTCATTGGCATCTTAAATGGAGATCTGCCTTCTGTGGCTGGTGTTGATATATTTTCCACTTTATTTGGGTGGAGGGAACAAGGGGAGAGCAATGAAAATGTTATTTTGTTTGTATGCTTTATTTATTTATTTTTAAAAATAAGAGCATGGTTTTGACTTACATAACTTCCAACTCCATTTACCTAGTAAGTGGAATGGTTAGATGTGCCTTATCTTAGAAAGAACTTAGTCTATTCAGCAAACCTATAGTGAGAAAGATTAAAATTCTTCTGCCCAAGATGGACTCTGTCAAACCCTTAACCTAAAACTGATCCACCTGAGCTTTGAAATATTTCTGAAAGGATAGGAATTCCAGGCCTTTCTGAAGCTTTTTTGACTAACTACATTCTGCTCTGTTCTTTAGACCTGAGTTTCTCAAAACTAGGCTGGGTCCTGATAGTCTAATTCTGAAGCTAACATGTTAGAGATCAACCTGATTAAAACTGGCCCAAAGTGTTTGGGTGAAAAAACTGTTCCAAGAGTTGTTAAGGATCATGGCAGAGGGGGAACAAGAATCTATTTATTAGGAATGGAATTTTGATTCCATTCTTTGCTATTGTTAGGAGAGGAAGAGTAATTTTCTGTAGAAAACAACTTTTTGTCATTACTGATGGTCTGATGATATTCACTTAATAGCAAACTTAATTTGATTTAAAGTGGCTATGGCTAGAAGAGGCAGAAAATGAAAAATAAATTAATGTCTTCTTTGGTGACTGGGATAACACTATTTAAGAAGGAAGGAAAGATGGAAAGAAGGTAAGAAAAAAAGAAGAGAAAGGAAAAAATGATTGAAGGAAAAGGGAAGGGAGGCAAAAAGGAAGGGAAAAAATGAATGGATAAGAATTGAATTTTAGGTACCTCCAACAAGTTTTTCACTATCACCCTCCCCCCACTCAAGTCTGCTTATCTCTACTGCCATAGCTTACCAGCCGGGTATGAAGTACATTTAGCTATATAAACATGGTGAAGAGAAGAATGCTACCAGAGTGACCTTTCGTACTGTATATCCCACCTCCCAGCAGCAGCAGCGCGGCCAGGCCCAACCCAGCCCCGCCCTCCAGGGGACTGTAGCCTGCATCCCCAGCAGGAATCCAAACCTAGGAACCTAAAGTCTCTCCGCTCCAGGAGCCATGGTGCCTCCTTTATTCCAGAAGAATTGTGTTTTTATATGTGTTGAAAAGATCAACATTCACAGTTTTTCTTACCTGGGGTAGGGGATTGAGTTTGGGGAAGTGGATGGATAGGGTGGGAAGGACACCTGGGCAGAGTTAGCTTTCATCATTCGTTGACTTTCCCTTTAAATGAAAAATAAACAATTTTGGATTTTAAATAACTTGTATTTTTTTTTTTTTAAGATAACAAGGGATCTATAATGATCTACATTTTCTGTAAGCCAAAGATTTCCCTTTGGTAGACTAGAATTTGGCAGACTAGACTAGAATTACTGAGACTTCTCAATGGAGTAGGAATAAAGGTAGAAGTAAGAATAGGGGTAACATTTAGTGGGACCCAAATCTTTAAGCAGGAGAAGGTCAGATCAGAAGAAATATAGTGTATTGAGGGGGAGGCATCACAAGCCAGGGCTTTAAAAAATTCCTAAAATGGAAAAACTTTTCTATTGAAAATTTGTATTATTTCCGTTTTTTTTTTCCCCCTGAAAGAAAATCATCAATTTAGTTAAATGTCATTATAATAGGCTTGAACTTGTAGGGTGAAGGGTATATTATGACGCTAATCCTCTTTTGAGCTAGCTCTAAAACAGCCTACAAAACTGAACTAATGACGGAGTTTAAGAACAGTCTCGCCAGTTTTGCCTCCCCCCTCCCCCCATTAACTGACGTATTATGGTTGAATTAAAACTAAGAATAATGAATATACTTCTGCCAAAATAAATTATACCTCTCGACAAAGGAGAAAATTCCAGAAAAGCCAAATTTACTCGACTCACTATTTTAATGAAATCATCGCAGGGACCAGGTTTTCCCCCTCACTCCAGGCTTATTAGATGGAAGATCCATGTCTTTTTTTTGTTGTTTGTTTTGTTTTGAATTTGAAGCAGTGAAATTGTTTAAAATGAAAACTTTTAAAAAGAGAGAAAGGGGAGAAAAAACGAAAGAGGAAGAGTGATTCTAATAACCCGAGACTGTTTACTTTTGAAAAAAAATTTTTTTTTAGCTCTTTCAAACTCCTGAATTTTCCCCTCTCTTCTTTAAAAGAGATCCTCCCTTCCACACCTCTTCTCCTACTCTTATTCTGAAAAATGACTTTAGTGGGAGAAAGAAAAGAAGCCAGTTTAGAGACGCGTAGCAGATGACCCAAGACTGATTTGGTTTCTTTGAAAATACTGCTTTTTTGCCATTGAAGTAATCCTCTCGGACCCTAAAGAGGCTAAGTCACAAGGAGTAAATCTGAGCGTTGCTCCAACATAATGGAATTAACATTTTGATTTAAAACTTCTTATTATTTTTTAAATCTCACTTTCTTCGGCATTTATAACCAGGGCAGCCCTACAATTCCTAATGCCATCTCCAGTTGGAAAACAAAGTAGAAAAAAGAGAAGAAATATGTTGCTTAGCAGAGACTTATACAGTTTTCTTCTCTGTTTTAGAAAAAAATAAAGTAAAAAGTTTGGGAGTCTGAAGCGTAAAATCAGGTCATCTCAGAGCCACAAGAGGCTTGAATTTGTAGGACCAGTGTCTCTCCCCTTCTCTTTCTAGCCTAGGCATAGCTTGGTAGAGTTTTCTCAGTCGGAGAGAGACGTGGTAAAGAGCTGGTCAAAATCATTAATTTACTTTATAGAAATAGTAGCCCAACCCTTTTAGCCTTTCCCCCTCCCGCCCCACCTTCATAATTGCAAATTTCTAGATGGTATCCTTAGACTAGGTAACAAACAGTTCTTGGGAACTTCGCAGGATGTGTGCGTTCGGATTCCGAAGTTTATTACTAGCTCTCAGGCAAATCTCTATAGAATAGCTATTTCTTTTCAAAAATCACTAATTTATGAGGTGAGTACTGCTAATTTTTTAATAAAAAAAATACCGTAACAAAATAGTTGGATTCAATAGGAAAATAGGTCTAAATCAGCACTAGTTCTGACTGAAACATCTTACAGAACAAGCAAACCAATCCGATTTTTAACTTAATTACTACTTGCTAAAGAATTCTATGGCAATTCTGAGCTCAAAACTAATTCATTTTAGCAATTGAACAAAAGCTTTGCTTTCTCTTCACATTGACACTCGATCAAAACTGGATTAATTATAAAAGCTACTCAATCGTTTATGTGAAATTGGGATACATAGTTTTAACTGGTAAGGAAACCAAGCAAAACTAGGAATCTTCACAGTAAGGATTTTAAAATCTCTAAGTGTTTAACAGAAATTTACAACGAAGAACTGGCGGAAGAGGGAAGGGGGAAGGGTAAATTCCCTCTTTTAGCTCATTCCCTTCTCCTCTAACCACCCTCATTCCACACCAGTGAACCATAGTGCTCCCAATTCAGATTTATTAGAAAGGAAACAAAATTTTCTATTTAGATTTGACACTGATCGTTTAGTCCTTAATAACATTTGAAAATTACCTGCCGCAGCTCAGTTCTCTCTACCAAGAAGCCTAAGAGAAAATCCCAGAGAAACCGAATGCAGAAAAATAAAGCAAGCAAGACCAGAGCGTATTAACAATGCTTTTACTTCGATTTACCTGGGGGGAGGGGGGGTGGGGGGGAATGAATGGAAAGAAAAAAAAACCCCTCAAAACACAGCAGTTCCTACCCCAGTTAAATTCTCTGTCCCCAGTCTTTGGGTCACGTCCATCGGAAGGAATGATGTTTGTTAGCTCCAGGGAGCGAGACAGACTTCACACAGCTCCCGCCAGATGAGACTCTCTCTGTACAAACTGATGAGGACTGATATCCAGCTGATAACCCCTGGGGAACGAGTTATTTTAATTCCTAGTCACTTTTCCTGCTAAGAACCATGTTGATCTGTGCCCAATTGTGATAACCATTTGGAGACAGAAAAGAAAGGAGAAAATATGAATGCTAATTTCTCAACTCAACTTGTTTGAAAAGACTTACCTGAATTTGGAGTGGGACGGGGGTGGGCGTAGAAAGGGATATTTAGAAGACCAAATTGAGTATATAAAAACCTGATAAACTTTATGTTAATTATTGATATCTGAATATGGGACCATTTTCACCCACCTGATCCTCTACACTTAAGAGTTCTCCACTAGTCCGAATTGAAATAACAAAGAGAGTGGCGGACGTGAACTTCAGAACCAGATGAGATTGAGACAGGCAGAATCGGAGGAGGATCGGAGCCGGGGGTTGAGGTGGGTTTGGGAGGGAGGGAGGGAAGGGGAGAGAGAGAGAGAGAGAGAGAGAGAGAGAGAGAGAGAGAGAGAGAGCTAGTTAAGTGGAATTAGCCTCTAGCTATTTTAGAAACCAAATTTCCCCACAAGCGACAAAACTAGCAATCCCGGGCTCCCGGAAAAGTGGGTACATCGGTACTAAAAGTTTAAGATCGGAAACAAATTTAGATCAACCGCACTCTGTCCCCCATTCGCCAAACCTCATTGTAGTGGTTAATTTGTGGGTAGTGGTGAGAGTGAAGAGAAGGAACTTGCGACCAATCGAATTTTCTCTTTCAGTCGAAATAGTTTATTTGGGACATTTCTCTTTTACTACATGATATGTTTGTTTCTGCTCTGGCGGACTGGGAAGAACCCAAGGAGGCTTTTTTTCTTAGGGACCGTGTGAATTTGGGGTGGCACGGTTATGTAGCGCGGTTGGTGGGGGTCTTTGGACACAGAGACTTTAGCTGTAGATTTCAGTCCTCCCACCTGTACCCCTCAAGCGCTTGGGACCCGCGTTTCTTGTCGTCCAGTACAGCTTTGATTCCTTGGAATCGGCCTAGTGGAACTAACCTTAATTCTGGTACTTCGCGGGCTGCTCTCCTCACTCACCCCTCACATTATAGGCTCTGTCCGAGCTCAGTCTCTCTCTCTCTAGAATTCACACAGCCTTCCCCTGCCCCCACGTCCCCTCCCCCTCCTTCTCGTCACCTCCTTACTGGTCCCCTCCCCTCCGCTTTGGTTCCCTCCCTTCCCCTCCCTCTCTCCCTCCTCTTCACCTCCAGAGCATAGCAGCTCAGAGTGAGCCGAGAGGGCCCGCTGACTGGCACCCTTCTGGCGAGCGCTGTTTGTTTAGGGCTCAGTGAATCCAATCAGGAGAAGCAGGCTGCAATTTTCCGGCAGGGCTGTGAGAGGCGCCTCCTCTCTCCTTTTTATACTTGAGCAGCTCTTCGCTGCACACCCCGGACTCTCGCCTTTGCTTGCTTTCCTCAGCTCCAGCTCCTAGCTCCCGGGATTAAACACCACTCCAACCAGCCTCGATGCAAATCGACCACTCTAGGTTTGGTTCGTTTATCTCCCCCCGCCTTCCATTCCCTCCCCTTTTCTTCCCTTGGCCATTTCTTTCTCTCTCCCTCCCACCCATTCCTCTTTTCAGTCCCCTGCTTCTGGCCTTTCCCAGAGGGAGGGGGAAAGCAGAAACGAGCGCACTCTCGCCACCAGAAAGCTACGTCCAGGATTCCGGGTGGGTCCTTCCCTTCCTTCTTCCTCGATGTCTGCAGCTGCTGCCGGGTTTTCCCGGGACAGAGCCTCCCTCAGGCAAACTTCGATGCTTTTTCTGAGCCTGAAATATTTTATCTGCTCAGAGCCTTATCTGCAAGTTATCTCATAGGGAGAACAGGAGTGGGGTGGGGTGAGGAGGGGGAGACCGGGAAGGGGGAGCAGACGAATGGGCAGGCAGACTCCTTTTATATTACAAAATTGTGGGTGCTGATATTACTTCGACTATGGTTATCTCCCAACTTTCCGAAGAGATTTCAGAAATCGGCCACCAAAGAGGTGGGACTTTTTGGTTTCTTCCGTGACCCGCTGTCACTCCTTCCTTCTCCCTCCTTTTGGGCAGACTTGGCTCTGGGGCGAGTTTCTTCCCGTCTCCCTTTTCTTCACACTCCCCTCTCTTCTCTCTTTCTAGTGTCTCCCCTCACCCCCAGAATTGTGGGATCTTTCTGTTGCGCGTGAGTATGGTCTTGGTGAGGAATAATAAATGAGGTGTAGGGGTCCAGGGTTACAAATTATGTATATGTTGGTCTTTGTGAGTGCTCGTGTGTGTGTGTGTGTGTGTGTGTGTGTGTGTGTGTGTGTATGTGTGCGCGCCGCATGTGTGAGTGTGGTCAGCACCTCAGGGCTTGTTGATAGTGGAACTGTGCCATTTCTAAGGTGTGCAATGGCAGCTGCGGCGGCGACTGATGAACGAGGTTTGGGTTTGGGTCTCGATCCTTCTAAGTCTTGGGGCCCGTAGCTGATGGCGTGGCCTGGCACAGCCTCTCACCAAAAGGTAGTTGGCTCCACTTAGGCTCCCCTTAGCCTCCGCCTCCTAGCCTCCTACGTCCTCTCTTCACTTGTGCTCATCTCGGGATTTCTCTTTTCTTTCCCCCTCAACCCCTCCCTCTTCCCCACCCTCCTCCTTCCCTCCTTGGCAGCTAGGAAAACTCTTGGAGTGATCCAGTGGGGGAGAAAGTCCGTGGTTTCGTTTTCAGAGACAGGTTGCTTTTCATGGGTTCTTCCTAGTATTTTTTTTTTTTTTAACCGGGGGAAAAGCGGAGATAGAGAAAGGAGATGGACTAGAGACCCCGAGTGTCCGCACCCCGCTCTCGATTCTCATTCTCTTAAAAAAAAAAAAAAAAAAAAAAAGCTTTTGTTTTCCTCCTCCCTTTCCCCAAGAGGAATTAACTCTTAGCCAGAAAAGCCGCCAAAGAGAGACTTCACTAGATTGGACCGTGAAGGGGAACCTCTAGGGCTGGTATTGGGTCCAGCAAAGGATGCTGAAGAGGGTGAGGGAAAGAGCGGTGGGGGCGGCCGTGGGAAGAAAAATTAGGTATTTCGGGGTGAGGGTTTACTGCTGCCCCAGCCCAAGCTTTTCAGATATCTTCCAGTCCTCATAGTAGCGGGAAAAGGGAGTTTTCAAATAACTTTTTTAAAGAGAGGAGAGAGATTTGGAGCGCTTTCTCATTTTCTTATTTGGTAATATTTCTCTTGGTGTCTCTTTCTCCCTGGTTTCCATCCCCTCCCTCCCTCCCTTCCTTTAGGAGCTAGCGGAGCTGCTAGGTGTGGCGCCGGACCTTGGATGGCCTTGACTGACGGTAGTTGGTGCCTGTTGAAGCGGTGTGGGGCCGGGGCTTCGGACGCCAGTGACTCTTGTCCCTTTCCAACGCGGGAGCCTTCTTCCCCACCTTCTCCCCTCTCTTCTTCTTCCTCTTCTTGCTGCTCCCGGGGGGGCGAGCGAGGCTCCAGCGGCGCCGGTTCCTGCAGGACGCCCCAGCTAGACCCGGACGGGGCCGGAACCCCAGCTCGATCCTTGTTGCTCAGCTCTTACACCCCGCACCACTTTGGGCCCCCCCACGGCCCCTCAGCATCCGGGGTCGGGGGACAGGGAAGTGCCTTGTCAGGCTGGGAGGATCTATTGCTCTTCACTGACCTCGACCAGGCCGCGACCGCTAGCAAGCTGCTTTGGTCCAGTCGCGGCACCAAACTGAGCCCTTTTGCTGCTGCGGAGCAGCCGGAGGAAATGTACCAGACCCTCGCGGCCCTCTCTTCCCAGGGACCAGCGGCTTACGACGGCGCGGCCGGCGGCTTCGTGCATTCTGCTGCCGCGGCCGCAGCCGCGGCCGCAGCCGCCGCCAGTTCTCCCGTGTACGTGCCCACCACCCGCGTGGGCTCCATGCTTCCCGGCTTGCCTTACTTACAAGGCGCTGCCAGCGGGCCTCCTAATCATCCTGGCGGTGGGCACCCTGGCTGGCCTCAGCCTTCAGCTGATAGTCCTCCATACGGCAGCGGAGGCAGTGGGAGCAGCGGTGGTGGCAACGCGAGTACCGGAGGGTCGCATGCTTCTGCCCGCTTCCCTTATTCGCCTAGCCCTCCTATGCCCAACGGTGCACCTCGGGAATCCAGCGGCTACGGGGCCAGCGGGAGCAGCGCAGGGAGTGGCGGAGGCGGCGGAGGCAGCAGCGGGAGTCTCGGAGCCATGGGTAGTCGGGAGCATCAGTACAGCCCGCTGGCCGGGCCTCGGCCCCTGAATGGATCCTACCATCATCATCACCATCACCACCACCACCCAGCCCCCTACTCGCCCTACGTGGGAGCTCCGCTGACGCCTGGTTGGCCCGCGGGCCCCTTCGAGAACTCCGTTCTGCACAGCCTTCAGAGTCGATCAGGCCCTCCACTCACAGTGCCCCGAGGCCCCAGTGCAGGTAAAGATGAAGTACTTCAAACGCAGGGGCAGGGGTGAGGGTAGGAAGGAAACCAAGCAATTGGATGAGTGGAGGATGGAGCAGAGGGAGAGGAAGCCAGAATACTTGAGCTGAAAGGGGGCGATCAGAGTGGTAGAGACTGTCAGAAGCTGGCAAGTCACAAGTTGGACTTGCTACATCCACGTTAGAGACTGAGGCTATAGGCCCTTTCTAAAATGTAGGTACCATTGACATATTTAATTAAAAAGGGGCATTTTCATTTTGCTATATATCTAAATGTCCTGAATTTTTATGTAGATTCTTGGGGGAGGGTGTTGTTTGAAAGGGAAAGAGCATTAATTAATTTTGATTCTTGGGAAGAACAGGCCTTGTTCGACAAATTGCTTAAAATTCTCTCCTTGGCCTTCAAAAAATTCTCTTGTCCTCCAACCAGCGTTTAGGTGTTTGCGGTGAAAGATGAAATTCTATAGTGGGGATGAGATTTTTGATTGACTGGACCTTAAGGGATTTAGGAGGTATTGGGAATTTTAATAATGTCTCTTCTTTTCAAATTCCCCAAGACATCTCAATTTTCTTTCCTGCATAAGAGATTTTCGCCCTCTTTAAAAATATTTTAAAGAACCATACAGCAGTAAAGGGTTCAGTGTAACTTGTTTTCTGAGTTTCTGGCGATAGAATAGAGGAACAGAGGTTAACTAGTCTTGTCTTGGATTATGGGTGTCATTTTCAGATAATAGATCCTGCAGAGTTGGCAACTTGAGTGATTATTCCCTGAAATTCTATGTCAATGACTTTCCATCTTTGGGGGAGACTGTCCTCCTGTTGGCATAGGTGAGGATTCCTGGTAGCTGGCAGATGCCAGACCTGGTATGGTTTCCAATGTTCATAGTCACCAACAGGCCAGCTTTGTACCTGGGGATGACATTTGGACAAATCTATCACATTCATGGTAATACATCGAAGGGCACCTCTCTCTCATCGATTGAAACTGGACCTTTTTCAGTTCATATCTGTCTAAATATTTAGGACAATTGAACCATACAGTAATTCTTGGCACCTAAACTGCACCAATCTCATTTCTCTTCCCTCATCTCCATCTAAGCCTTTCTCAGTACTCCTAGGAGCACTATTCATCTCATTTCTGATCTAACATTTGATGAATTGACAGATTCAATGGAATACATTTTTAGTTTTGGGGGAGAGAATGATAGCAGTTTTGATGCTAGAGAAGAAACCAACTAATGTCAGACTCTTATCTATATAGCTTCTTATCCTTCTTCACATACTTTCTTAGGTCCAGGTGGTAAAAACTGAATTATGAAAACAAGAAGTTATGAGACAAATTCTGGAATACAAAGCTCCCAGTCCTTTAGAGATTACTGATGGCAGGTATTGTCATACCTCAGTGGATGGTGTGACTATGAAGTGAAAACAAAATCAAAATTTTAGGTTTTATTAGGAGCAGACAAATATGGAGACAATTAGCACTGCCTTGCTCTCTACCACCTTTCATGCTTTAATTTGCCCTTTTGGTGATCCTCCCCTCCCCCATCACCTAATATTTTGAAAATCACCTGCATAAAAGTATATGTGTATGTGTGTTGCATGTGGAATTTGCAGGTTATTAACTAAACCACACACTTTTGTCACTTCTCCCACTTAAGATGACATGAGGGTACCTATTCTGTATGATAAATACTATTTGCTTCTAGGAATGAATATGTAGAGACTTAAAAAAAAACACAACAGATGGAGGGGTTTATGACTGAGGGCATGATTGTATCGGAGGAAAACCACAAAACAGTAAATGAGATATATTTGTAGATCAATATTTAGCAATGAAGGCTATTTTTTTGACCCAGAGTGTCTCTTTTTGCCTCTCCTCTTTTCCAAATTATTCTAATATTTGATAGAATAGTGTGAAAAGATGTTTTTCTAAATAATATTAAATAAATCTTTAGTGAAATATTTTAAATCAAAGGATTCCTAGAATATCTCTAGCAGAGAACGTGGTATCGAATTTTAAATATTTCAAGTAACTCCATTTCAAAATTAGTCTTTTCACTTATCCACACTCTTTATCTTCCCTTTGGGTTTTATTGTAATAATTCAAATGTGACCGAATCACATTTGTGGAATCTCTCTCTCTCTCTCTCTCTCTCTCTCTCTCTCTCTCTCTCTGTATATATATATATATATATATATATATATATATATATATATATATATATAAAATTGAGTGTTAAAAGAATAGAATTATTAAGAATAAGGCTTAGGGAAATTTTCCATGATTGAGAAAAGGAAAGCAGAGAAATCTCCCCGAGTAGAAGAAAGGAGAAACTAAATATCACTCTATTCTTTGCTTCCCAAATTGCAGGTGTCTTGATAACAAATGTCTTTGAGGGCACAATGCAGGGAATGTCAGTGTTACAGTGCTCTTAGCTAGCTTTTTACATCTCTTCTCATTATCCCTCCTTTTTCTTCATCTTTTGCAAGCAAGAGGACTAAAGCACAAATGAAAAGCTTTCAACTGTACAATTTAGAGTTTTGGAATCTAAACCAAGTTCCTTATCCCTGACTACCCCTGAGGTAATGGGTAGAAGACTCCGTGAAAATCCCACCGAGTTTGCATTTGCCCAGTCTGCCATGATTCGATCTAATTTCAAGTCTTTTCCCATAAAAATTCCCGTGTGGTCAACAATGTGTAGTTAGTGATCACAGTTTAGTGGACGCGCCCTGAAAGAAACTGAAGGGATGGGGGATGTGGGATGATTTCTGCTACTAAGTAATTTCTGTGTGGGCTCAAAGTTGAGGAAGAAAAGTGATAAGTGATAGAGACTGAGTTATGCAAAGATTGGGTTCTAAAACAAATGAATGAAAAACTACCAGTGCTACCTACCAGGAGTCCTCCCTCCAGGTTTTTTAATCGAAAATAAAGTTTAGATTTGTAGATGCATCTAAGCCAGATAATGGAAAAATACCGACTAAACAATAACCACAAACATGTGAAACGAGTGCTTGGTTTTCCTTTTGAATTAAAAAAAAAGTGAAATTCAAATTAATTTCTCAGTTGGATTTGGGGCGTTGGTTAATATTCGCATTCTCTTTAGGAAAGAATTTTCAAGGCAAAGTGAAATATTCCCTCTAATAGGTACTCTGAAAGGTAACATTTTAAAGTCAACAACCAAGACAAATAACTGTTTAACTTCAGTGTCCTTGGAAGTACTAAGCATTTTTACTGATTACCGAATTCAATGGTAGCTTTTAGCGGAAAGAACAAAACCTCCCGTGTATTGTGTTTGTTAATTTGCCAGTGAAAACCTTAAACTATATTCTCAGTTCTGGAGGATAATTCAGTTCGTTTCTGAAAGATGGAAAAATAATCTTTTATTAAAATTTGTTTTTATAGCTGAAACAGTGCAGTTAGTTGAAAACCTTAAGCACATTTAATTAACCTTACTATGAGTTGTCAGTAAGTAGAATACTTGTTCTTCTGGACCAACAAGCAATAAGAAGGTATAAAAGGTTGGCATAATAATCAAGAGGTAATTCTATAAAATATGAAAATACGGTCCAGAAATTTCCAGAAAAAGGGATATATATGGGAAAATGTGTCACATATAATTTAAAGAGTCTTAAGGATTAAAAGATTGGGCTAATTCTTCTTGGTGAAGTCTTTCAGGAGAAGATAGCTGTTTATCCATTCATTCATTTAGCTATTTGTGGAGGAGAGTAATAAAATGTTACAACTATTTGTTCTTAATTAGTGATTTTTATAAGTAGATTTATTTTAATTGAGAGTCAACAAAATAGGCAAATCTGTGAATTGGGATTCCAAGCATATTTATCACAGATCAAAATGTTAATCTAGATGATAATTTGTGAATGAAAATTTTTTAAAAAGCACAGAATATGAGTTTGGTGGATGGGTTATTTAATGCTGTCAGGTATAATCGTTTTCAAATGAGGATAAAGTATTAATGTTACAATGATAAAAGAGGTTAGAGGCAACTGTATATACCTTTCACTGTAGCTACTTTTTAAAATGTGTCTTATAGGAGAAAGAAATATTTACAAGTAAGGTGTTTTCTTTTAAGCAATCTTTTAGACACTGCCCCATGAATGTTTATTTGGTTGATACCTTTTTTCCTAAAGGAAAATAGTTATTTTTCTAATTAATTGATAATGTCCCAAGAAGTTTAGAGAAAAAGAATCCCCCCTCAGTAGGAAAAAAAAAAATCTGTACCAGTAAGTTTCATTTCAGTAGTTTTTTACTGAGTTGTTAAATGAAAGTAGACAGCAGTGTTATGCTTTAAAAATGTTTCAGATAACATTAGGAAAATGATAAAATGTCACACTGCCTCTGTTTAATTAACTTTTCCCAGGTTTTGGAAGTGGTGGTGAACAGATCTGTGTTAATGTTTAATGACCTCTTCTCGTTTGGCAAATAATCTTATTGTAACTGTGCAGGCTTCATTCCTGAAAGTGTTCAGTCTAAACTTGAGGAGAACTTGAGAGCCATAGAAAGAGGAATATTAGTATCGATAATATTAGAGCTAGACACACAACAATAGGTTCTTCAATTAAAGAATTTTTTTTTTTTTTTTTGGAATCTCCTCAGCAAAAATACACCAACATCCCCTACTTTCCCTTTCCTTTAAATGGAAAATTATATAACGATATCAATCTTTGTACAGTTTCTAGTGTGGCTTCTGGGCAATAAATTCATTGACCTTGCCCCCTGTACAATTTTAGTCAAATACCAGGATGGTGTAGTTCCATCAAACTTGTGAAATAAGATGCCCCAAAATAGAAAGCATTAGGGAACCTCCTAGGTGAGGAAACTCACTCTTCTAGTGAAGACTGGTACTTTCTTTGGCAATTTAATAGTCTTAGAAAGTTACCTATAGCAGAGGAATCAAACTCAAACAGAAGTGGGGTTCTCCCTAAGGTTTACTCCCCACATAGGCAGCAATATTAGATTGTGTTTTTATTTAGTTTAAAATTTCCCAATTATATTTTAATCTTGGTTCAGGCCATACTGGGAGGTAGGCCAGGTGTGTGAGGCCTCTGGCCTCAAGTGCTGAGAGGTTATGACCACTCAGTTTACACAGGCGAAATTTGTCAGAATTGAGACTTGACCGTTTTCCTGGCTTTACGGCTAGCATTCTGCCTCCCACTGGAATGGAGGAGAGCAAGGAAAATGGGATTATTTTGGAAGGTCTTCTTTAGGTAAATCCCCAAATCATTTCTGGATCTGAGACTACGTTGGGTTTTTAAGAGGAGGGGGGGAATAAAGAGTAAGATTGCAGTCGCATTTCGGAGGAAGCATAGTAATTTCGTTACAACTCCATTGGTTTAGTAGGGAGAGCATTTCAATTCCAGATTATTTTGCAGGAAAGCAGATAAAAGTAACATCTGCCTCTCTATGCCTATAATAGGTTCCATTATAGGATCACAGATATGGAACTGGAAACTTGGGATTCCCTCCTAGTTCAAACTCCTTCCATTTACAAATGATAAATCCGAGGCTCAGGGTCCTCCCCCTCCCCTCAATTCAATTTCTTCATTAAATCAGTGTTAGCTTTTCAGTTTCCAGATATTCATGTCAACCCTTGATTTTTTTTTTTTTTTTTTTTTTTTTTTTGTTCCCTCACTGCTCTTTCTCCCCCTTCCACCTTCCCCACCCCAGAACTGCTGGAGGATCTGTCGGACAGTCGAGAATGTGTAAACTGCGGTTCTATCCAGACACCCCTGTGGAGAAGGGATGGGACAGGCCACTACCTATGCAATGCCTGTGGGCTCTACAGCAAAATGAATGGGCTGAGTCGACCTCTTATCAAACCCCAGAAAAGAGTGGTAAGTGAGAGCATGCACAGAGCAGCTTGTGACTGAATCTATATGGCGTTGAGTTAAACCATTTTCTTTGACTGGGGGTGTCCCAGAATTCAGAGCCCCCAAAATGGCATCATGAGAAGGGAATTGAGGGAAAGTGCCGGGATTGGGAAATAGCCAGACAGTTCTCACAGACTTGTTAACAAGTAGGGGAGATGGGGCAGACCTAGTTGCTCCTGGAACTGTGTGGAGTTGAGTCTCCAGGGTAGTCTTGGATTCAAGAAGGAAGGAGAGGGTTGAGAAGATTCTCTATGTAGACGCTTATTCACATCTGCATTCCATTGTGAATAATTTCTTGGGCCAGCTTGCTTTTAATTCCACTTTTGAGTAGAATACTATACATTCTTTAATTTTTTTTTTTGGAGGGGGAGGGAGGTAGAATGTTGAATTTTGGTAAATTTGGATTAGTTTGTCACCGTTTTTGAATTGCTATTAGCTGAGGTCTTTGAAAGCTAGAAATTAAAACATCTTTCAAGTTTATGATGCTTAAAAGCTCTAATTTTTCTTCAGGGATCAATTTCACCTCTGTGTGTTGAGTCTCTTTTAGTGAGCTCATTACTGCTGTATTTTCTGGAGAAAATTCATTACAGACAGTTCTACTAACACCACAGGACTACATTTATTTTAAAGAAATATCCTAGTCCACAAATCCATTTTGAAGAAAAACATTTTGCCGTGGGATGCTAGATTTCTTAGGTGTGCAGCTAATTTGTTATATTCTAATTAGCAGGAGTAAATGCAACTGAGTTGTGCTAACTAGATTAGATTGAAATTGCATCACAATAGAAGTCTCTCACCTTATAGGGAGGCAATTAGTTTTATGGGTTTGTTTCTAGTGTCTTTAAAATAAAGTGGCGAGGGTGAATTTAATGAGTGTGAATGTATACAGTTAAAGTTAATTATAACATCCTACATTCTCCTACAATTTATTGCTTCCCCCAAATGGCACTTTTAAGAACCAAATAAATAAGTACAAAGATATGGGGTGGAGCATGGATGTTGCAGTAATTTATGTTATGTATAATCATATACAATAAATGTGTGTCTCCCTGATAAATGTTATAGGGATGTTTCAACGTTTCCACATTTTAATTAATGGAAACTACATTTATGGTTCTGAAAAGCCACATTGAGTTTAGTATTTGCTGAACTCTAGAAAGTAACATTTTCTTCAATTTGGGTCTCAAACTTGATTGCTAAATAAATTTAATCAATTCAAGAAGCACATTCAAGTTTTGATAGTACTATTTGTTGCACAAGTTTTGTGTATGTGTCCCTAATAGGGAAGATTGTTTTAGCAGTAAATATGATGAAGAAATTCAGGGGTAAGAATTAAGAAGAAAATATAGGAACAAAAATATCCCAGAGTTGACTTATTTTTCTTCAGTGTAACAGGTGGAAACCAAGGTCAGGCAATATAGCTAGCAAATAGGCAATAAATGGGACCAATAAGAGGGTGTGTCATGAGCAATTAGTAGTCATTATAGATTCCTTATTTATGGCCCCAATGGATAGAGGATACTTCTCAGAAACTGAGTGCTATGTTTAAGTTTGTTTAACCTGTAGTACATAACCAATCACAGTGAATTTGACATTGCAAAATAACAGATTTATGGTGTAACTTAAATTCCTTGTTAGTGATGAATGTAACAGAGATCACTTGTTACAAGGGACTTTTATAACCCATTCACCTTCATTTCACATGTTTATGAGGACTGGCTTGACTTATGATATATGGTCGACAGCCATAAAATTCTTTGTAATAGTGGCAATTTCTGATACTGGATTGTTTCCATTGACTTCAAATTCCACTGAAAACTCATAAACGGCTTGTTTACAAAATGGGCCTTACTGTCACTAATTTACTGATTTTATATAATTCCTAAAGAGGAAGCAATTATCACTCTTAACCCCTTCTCAGTCATTCTGGAGGTGGGGGAAAGACAAAAAGTAGTGAGTTGATTCCATCTTAGCTCCCTCAATTTCTCTCACAAATGTGTGTGTGTGTGTGTGTGTGTGTGTGTGTGTGTGATCATATCAAATAATTATTCCAAATATACATTAGGTCAGTCAGGTTCATAAATTTAAACCTGTGAAAGTCAAGCTGATTTTTTGGGGGAGTGGGGGAGAGAACAGTTAGAAATTAAAAAAAAAAATTCTAGCAATGGCTTATGCAATTTGATGGGGGGAAGGGGATATGTCCTACACCCATATTAAAATAAAGAAATGTTTGATGTACCACAGTTGGTGCAAATTGTTTGATGTGCTTTTAAGGTGTGACTACAGGATCTTGGAAGGCATCTAATATCATTCTCTTTTTATTAAAAAAAAAAAAGAAAAATGTAATCACTCTTTATGCCTCCCTCCCTTCCCTCTTCAAGAAGATTTTTGATGTGGAGTTTAATTTTTAGTTGAAGATACTTCTTGAAAGGCACCAGTGATATGGTTTTATTTTATTTTACTTTTACTTTTTTCTTTTTATTTTTTATTATAGCTTTTTATTTACAAGATATATGCATGGGTAATTTTTCAGCATTGACAATTGCAAAACCTTTTGTTCCAACTTTTTCCCTCCTTCCCACCACCCCTTCTCCCAGTTGGCAGGTTGACCAATACATGTTAAATATGTTAGAGTATAAGTTAAATACAATATATGTATACATGTCCATATAGTTATTTTGCTGTACAAAAAGAATCGGACTTTGAAATAGTTTTACTTTTTCTTTATGTCAAATCTTAAAAGAACTCTCATAGCAGCACAGTATACAGATATGCATAATACCCAATTTTACTTTTCAGTTGGGAATTTTTAAAAATTACTTTAGTATCAGTCTGGCTCATAAAATTGTTCTGTTCTGTGGCTGTGCTTGCTTTCTCAATGTACATAGAGATGAAATCCTATATTGCACTTCTTAATTAAATGTTTATATTTAGAATGGTAATTATAATGTCTCACATTTTTTAGAGTTTCAACAACTTTATTCACAATAATCTTGTGAGGTTGGTAGTATCTCTGTTAGTTAATATTTCTCATTTCACTGGTGAATGAGATGAGGAAACTGGCTTTCAGAGAGTTAAGTGATCTGCCCAGGGTCACAGTTGCTAGTAAGTGCCAGAGTTCAGATAGGAACCTAACTCTCTTTCTTCCAGGTTGTTCTTTCCACTACTTTAGTTCCATGTTCTGGGGACCTTTCAAGGAATTTTGCCATTTTGCTGGCAGATATATTAGTTGTATACTATGAGATATTCTCTAGATCTTTATGATGAGTTTTTCTAATTTATTTTGCTTACCTACATTTTATTTCTTTACCACGCATAGTTTTTTGAGATTCTCACCACCTTTCTTTTCAATTGAATAATTTGTAATTTTGTACAGCTAGATAGATTCTACTTAGAAAATAGTTTGAAATAAATTTTTAGTGTTAAGGATCTGATTATTTTAAAAGTTTGGACATTTTTAATAATTTCAAGGCTCATATATTTTCATATTTGAGAACAAAACAACTGAGAACCTGGATAAAACCAAATTCTTTTAATGATGTCATGAGCAAAGGGGCAGGCCAGTTCTGAAGTTCTACCTAGGTGACCCTACCTAAATGAATCTATATGACATCTTTACACAAAATGCATTTATTACTTTACTTCCTTATCGAATGCCAGTACAAATCTGGGTAAGTAATCCTCATTTCTATTAGTGTAAATATAATAGTCTTAGCCACTTAACAATAGTTAAAGCAATAAAAACTTCTACACTCTTTTTCTAATCATCAGAACCACAATCAGTTGGGTAATAAGATAACAGCTGACTATAGGACATACAGCATATTCTTGTCTTTTGCTCTATTTGGAAAAATTTCCCAAGGTCACTTGAGACTAGTGTGTAAATAAAGAACTCCATCCCTTCCCTCCTTGCTCCCATATTCCTTTTGGCAGATATTAATTTGCTTTTTTCTGAAAAATAGAATTATCTTAATTCTGTAATTGAGAAAATGAAGATGAAAAGTTCAAAGGACCTAAATTGTTCAAAGGGTTCAAAATTAGCCTAAAGCAATTTAGCAAATAATGGCTCTTCTGAGATTAGGTTTTCCAGTATCTCACCTGAATATAATGATTGACTATTGACTATCACAATAGGACGGATAGTCATATTGTACCTTATCAAGCCATAGCCAGAATTAAGTTTTGAATATAAAATGAGCTTGCTAATCTTTTCAACTGCAGAGATGACTTTTCCATTTAAACAAAATCACAAGCAAAATCTTTCAATATCAATGACTAGGAGGTGCTTTCAAGTTTATCAAACATATTCTCAAGATGATGGTGCTTTTAATACCTCTGAGCCAGAACCAATTACTTAATATTGCATGGCTATTTTATAAAACAGTAATACACCATAGCAAATCTGCTTATCAGCTTTGTGAGATAAATCATACTATATAAACCTCCAATATGTAGTTTTGATCCAAAAAGAATTGTAACTGGATAGTTTTATTTCCTGCTTTCTGCATTTCTTTTTTGGAGTATTTTAGTTCTCACAAAAACCAAATGATGTGATTTGCCAATGTCAGGAACATCAAATGTTAAAGGACACCAGCAGATGGATATTTTTCCTAATGTCTGATTTATTTGTTCTTGTTTCTAGCCTTCAACACGGCGGCTCGGTTTATCCTGTGCCAACTGTCACACCACAACCACCACCCTGTGGCGTAGAAATGCAGAGGGTGAACCTGTTTGCAATGCATGTGGGCTCTACATGAAACTTCACGGGGTATGCCGTTTAATGTGGTTTTTAAATTACTGATGCAATTGAATGTGGTTTTACATCATCAAACATGTGGTGTACCTCCGGTAGGATTAGGACATACCCAATGAACTGAAGTGTTTATTTAAAAAAAAGGGAAAAAAAAGATGAGAAGCATTCAAAAAGTTAGACCTCTTTCACAAAGGTAAAGAAAAATAAGAATAAGCAAGCAAATAAACAAAAAAGCTCTAACAAAATCACAGACTAACTTTTTTATGAATGTTAAGAAAATTAGTATAGCTTTTTAATCTTACTTTGTATATGTCTAAATAGGTACAAAGTATCAGTGTTTTTGTTATCAGTACCAGAATTTCCATTTTGAAACGTGGCATAAAATATCATTAATATCTAGAGATTCTTTATTTTATTGGGAAGAGAGATGTGGAATATACTAAGTATGTAAAAGTTGAAATTTTAAATTGGATTTAGTTTTTCTCTAGAATGAAAAACTTAATCTATTACCTCCATACATGAGTTGATTGAAAAAAAAAAGTGTAAACTAAAGTGAAGAAATAGAGATGTTCTGGTTAGCAAATCATTTCTTTTTTTAAATGAAAAAGTTCATTAACACAGACCTTTATTTGATAGGGGAGGATGGAGATGTATTAACTATGTAAAAGTTATGAAAACCAACATTGTAACTTCAGATTGGCCCTCCAATTATTCTTTAGAATGAAAAATTTAATCACTTGTTTTTTCCTGCCAATAAGGGGGCTTAGTGAAAAAAATATATATACTAAAGTGAAGTAGTAGTGGTGTTCTGTTTTTCAACTCATTACTTTTTTAATGAAAGAATTCTGTATGAATATTGAGATGAAGAGGGCAAGTGATGCTTGCTTTGTCTACATGAAATTGTTTTGTAAAATTGATGGGACTGAGCTTTCATACATGTTCTTTTACCAGATAGACATGTCAACAAAAATTAATTGCAACTACAGTTTCATTTCTTCTCAAAGAAGTATTCACTAAACTTTATGTTCTGTATGGAATTTTTTTCCATCAGGTTCCCAGACCACTTGCTATGAAGAAAGAGGGAATTCAAACCAGGAAGCGAAAACCAAAGAACATAAATAAGTCAAAGTCATGCTCTGGTAAATATAAAATAGAGAATTTGATTGCAAAGTCTTTGCCCAAGTTTAGAAAGGAAACAATATGTATAGTTATGGTGTTAATTATGTCTGTTTTAGGTAACAATAACAATGCAGTTCCTATGACTCCAACTTCCACATCTTCAAACTCTGATGATTGTAGCAAAAATGCTTCTCCTACCACACACACCACAGCCTCAGGGGTGAGTGATAAAAAGACTACAGTACCTTTCCTTCTAAAGTAGGGTTCTCTATAGTATGTTATCTCAGTTTTATCTTATCTAGTAGTTAAAATAATCTAAACCAACAGTTTAGTTAGCTGATACTTGAATAGTTTTTTTTTTTTTTTTTTTTTTGAAATTACATTTAAATGTAAACATATGACAAACTTAAGTACTTTACAAACCTCTTAATTAAGATCCATATCATTTTTATGGTTAAATTAACTCATGTAAAACCAAGAAGTTTTGGTTTGAAGAGCCTTAAATTGTTTTATTTCCAAGTTTTTATCTTAGTCACGTGTACCACAAATATAGATCAGAAAAAAATACCAGGTCAATAGCCGACTGGAATCCAGGACTGATAGTATTTTAAAAGTCAGTTACCTTGCCTTATCAACTCTTGCTTTTATTATCTATTCAAAGCAAAGCTTATTCTAATTTATTATGTGTTATATATACAAAGTTCTATTTCTGTCTTCACCACAGAGTCTTGTCTTTAGCTGTGTAATATCTTGCTGTCTTATATGACTTTTTTCAAACCATGTTAGTGATGTCACCTGTCTTTACTTCACTGCCTTATAGAAAGATTATGAGGGTGGGTGGGATAGGTAGCTAGGTAGGCTGCTGGAGAGCAAGTCATTGAGGAACCAAGCCATACAGGTTTAAGTGGGTAGAACCCAAGACTTCTCTTAACCACTCTTTACATTAGGTGCCAACTTGTCTTAAATATTCTACCTTATATAATTAGTAAATAGTTTGTTGTCAGAATATTAACCTCCTACGGTTATGAAGTAGCTTAAGTTTATTCTTTATTAAAAAACAGAACCAAAACAAAAATTGTCCTTAAAATGATTTTTTTTTTTTTTTTTTTTTTTTTGGTATGTCTCAGTGTTCTCTAACCCAAATTCTTTCCAGCTGTTTCATTACAGAAATATGCAGTTTCACTGTAAAAAGTTTCAGAAGGGGGGGAAAAGGGAATCCTTTTTATCTGCTTTTGTTGTTTATAGATGCATCTTAAAGAATGCCTATTGACTTGAGAGAAGATGGACTTGAGGGTATAAGATTATGAGTTTACAAGGATGACAGAAAATATTAATTTTTGAGGCTCTTAAGTGGAACACGTTAAACATGGGAAAAGTAAATGCTAAAAAGACAGTGAAAATTTTTTGTTTTTTTTTTACTCCAGGTCTATAGAGCTATGACTATATCTATAAATTGAGTAATACAAACCCAGTTTGCTTTAAGCTTTATTGAAAATTGAGCAAACTTTTTTGTTTTTCTTTTGCATTGGCATTCTCTATCAGTAGACTATATTACCCCAAGTCACTAGATAATTGCCAAGGTTGTTTTGTATTTTTATTTTGTAAATTCCCCTGGCCCATTGCCTGTTTGGATCTCCTGTTATTATAACAGGCACCTTTGCCAACAATGGGCAATTGAGAATAGAAATCATTTGGGTAGAATGTTTTTTTCTTTTGTGGTGCCTATTTTAAAAATCTCAAAATAAGCTACTAGTGATTGAAATATATTGCTCTCAAGGGGGAAAAAAGCATATTCAGTAAACATCTGTAGTCCTAAGAAGGAGTGAAATTTTGACTCAAGTTGGCTTCTGTTTGGTGCCTTTGGATTTAGATGCACAGGTCTGTCCCAAGGTTGGGGTTTTCTTGTTACAGATCTGGTCAATGGTAATTATTATTTCTAGTAAATCACATTGTTGCTATCAGCCCAGAGAGGAGAGAATATGTCCCACCTGGTAGTCTGCAGATTATTTTGGCTACTTAGTTGTGTTTTCTATACAGAGTAAAGGTCAGCTCCTTGTTTAAGGGCCAGGGAAGGCAAAACAACTCACAGACTTTTGGAACTGTTT
The DNA here is from genome assembly GCF_902635505.1 of Sarcophilus harrisii. Lineage (NCBI taxonomy): Eukaryota > Metazoa > Chordata > Mammalia > Dasyuromorphia > Dasyuridae > Sarcophilus > Sarcophilus harrisii. The sequence goes on along the minus strand of NC_045426.1, from coordinate 492,976,368 downwards.
GGAGAATGAGAGATGAGTTCTTCTGTTATAAACCACGTGTCTACCATGCTGGGCTGGGTCCTCACTTCACCACTAGACCTATCAGAGCCTGTTTTAGGTTCAGTCCCATTCTAGCATGACCTGCTCAAAGAGTAAGTTGCAAATAGGAGATGTATATAGAAGCATGACTAACCACTCCCCAGCCACCGTCTCCCTTCTCCCTCCCTCTGCTTCCCCCCCCCCCCCCCCCCCAATCCAATTCCTTTACCAGTATTTCACAAATGGATGCACTGATGGTCTTGGTCATCATCTCATTGCCATTTGGAGAGACAATTTTTTCGCTGTACATGTAAAAAAAGAACAACCCCTCCCCCACCAACCCAACTACATGTTATCTCTCCTCTTGGAGCAAAATTTCCTTGAAGATAGACTAATTTTTCTCTGTATTCCCAGGAGCTAACCCAATATGGGGCCTAGAGTAGGAGTTTGTATTCTTGTTGACCTATCGAAAAATTTCTTCCTACTTCTTGCTTCCTCTCCATAAACCTGTGCTGTCCATAAATGAGGCTTTTGTGATTCATAGGCTTATAGAGCTCTCTTCCCCACTATCTTCAGCTATACTCATGTCTTTAGCATCATTAATGTCCCCCTCCTTGACATCACCTCTAGAGAGAGAGATTTTGGTCATTTTTAATCTTGGGGAACTTTGCATATTTTAGGTTCCTCATTTTATGGTTTCCTTGAAACTATTCTTTCCAATCTGAGTAGCATCCACTAAAGATGAATAGGGCAAAAAAGTCTGAGGAATTCTGGAGGGTCTAAATTATTTAGAGGAAAGATGGCGGTTTTGCTTCTTTTAGTGCTTCATTTACCATCGTACCAATTGTCATTAATCCTCTGGTCAGGACTGTTGGAGATGAGTTGGCAGTACTCCTTCATGTCTTTTTCCCAAGTGACCTTGATATGCAAGGTTATAGGACCATTTAATTTTGTATCTAATTTGTGGATTTTGAAATTGTCTCATTAACAATCATTATTCAAGGAAGGGATTTTATACCTATTTATTTTGCAGATGATGAAGCTGAGACTAAAAAGGCTAAAGGAAAGTCCACAAAAAGCTAAAATTCAAGTCTAAATTTCCTGATTTCAGATCCAATACTATTTCCATTGTGCAGCAAAAAGGTCATCTGACTTAACCTTGAGGATCTCTGGTGTTGGAGAATTGAGCCCATTTTATATTCAGATAACTCCAAATGTTAGGTATTTTATTCTTATGTTGTGCTGAAATCTGCCTCTTTGTAATTGCCACCCATTTCCCCATAGAACAAGTTGACTTCCTTTTCTACATAACAACCTTTCAAACATTAGAGGGAAATAATTATAACTCCACCTACTACTTCTCTTTTCCAGGATTAACACGCTGAGTTTCAATTTAATCCTTATTTGTCATAAAATTGAGGCTCCTGAGCAGGAGGAATATTCTGTCCACTAATCTCGTTATCCCCTTTCATTTTTCCTTAAACATTGTCATTTCCAATATAATGCCAGAATTGAACACAATATTCAAGGTGTAGTCTGTTCAAGGTGAAGTACAATGGACTTTCTCCTTCTTGGCCCCAATATAATAATATACTCACAGACTTGTTAAAACCAACTTTACCATCTTGAGCTGATGAAATTGCAAATGCTATGAATCAGAGCTTGATTTTATTATACTGCTGATTGTCTAGATTTACAAAATAGTGGAGAATGATGTTAAAACAGATTTTTTCCAGAAAGCCTGTTGTTAAATATTACCAGCATATCTATGAATACACTAAACTATACCATTCAGTGTAGCCTAGAGAAACATTCACTTTTTGGGGGTAATCATATTTTACTTTTCGCTTCTATTGAGCTTGGGGTTCATGACAATACACAGACTTTTTAAAGGTGAACTTTCAAGTCATATCTTCATATTATACTCATGAGGTTGTTTGTTTGTTTGTTTGTTTTTTAACACAAGCATAGGATTTTGCACTTATCTATGTTTTTAAAAGTCATCTTATCAGCTTTATTTATAGTCTGTCAAGATCTTGGCTCACTAACTTAAGTTTTCTGACTTTAGTCTTCCTTCTTTTGGAAATTGGAACAAATGGTCTTCTCCAGTCCTATAGTCCCTCTCCCATGCTCTATGCTCCTTTTTCTTTCAAACATAACAGTTATGCCTGCCAATTCTTTCTGTCTTCTAGAGTGTAAGGTAGTATGTCTGGGCATGGTGATTTCAAGGGCATATGGATATTTTATTACGTGCTTAATTAATCTTGGGTTTCAACTTCGTATTATCCAATTTTGTTCTGTCCTTTCTAAACTAAATGTCATTCTCCATAGCAGAAAAAGCAGAAGTAAAATAAAAATTAGGCATTCCTTTGTCATCTGACATTGTCCCATTCATCCTTAGCAATAATCCTATCTGTTCTGTAACTTCTTTTCCTTAACATACCTAAAACTGTATCTTTCATTAGTGTTAGCCTTCTTTGCCAACCTGAGCTCATTCTGATTTTTGGCACTTCAGACACTATTCTTACTTATTCATGACCTATCCATTCTTCCATATCCCGAGTATGTCTTAACAAATGTTTAAAATGGTCTGTGAATTTTGTGTACATTCAAATTGGTTTGTTTAGCCATGCCCCTCATTCCCACTTCTTTTGAATTGTTTTTCACTCTGCAGAGTTAACTACCTCTCTAGTCTGACATTGTCTTATGCTTTCTCTGAACTGTCTGAAATTTGCTCTTTCAAAATCTAGACTGCATGTTAAATGATACCTGACTTCCTTCTCCTTGTCACAAATAGTAATATGTGGGAGCAATTTCCCTTGCAAAGTTCCTATCACTTTTGCTTCATCAACTAGTTCTTTCTTGTTGGTGAAAATTAGATCCAAGTAAGAATTTTCTGTTATTCTTTTCTTCACTTTTAAAAGATGAAATTATCATTAAGACTAGCCAAGAAATTATCACTTTGTGAGTGTGTATGTGAGAGAGAAAAAGGCAGGCGGAGAGGGGGAAAGGAGTGGAGAGAGGAGAAATGGAAGAAATGGGAGAAATGGGAGAGAGGGAAGAGAGGAGAGAGAGATAGCCAAGCAACATGGAAAGATGGAAGCAGAAATACAGACCAAAATCAGGGAGACTTGTTATCTATGTTTCTCATCTTTTTCATTTTTCTGTCCAGGTGATTTGTAATGTGGTCTAGTGATCACATTAATCATTAAATGGCATTATTAGTTACAATAATATGGTCATTAGACCATTAGCAAGATCTAATGACCATATTATTTCTGATTCAGCCTAGTGTGATCATTACCCAAACGTTCTCTAGTATGTTTCTTCTCTTCTTGTTCCTAGATTTCCCCACATGGCTTTAAATTTCTAATATAGAGTGCTATTCCACTACCCATCTTTTTATTTAATTAAACATTTTTATTTAATCCATCTATTTCCATCTGCATAAGGTGTATTCTTCCTCATGGTTTCATTTTGCAAGACAATAAGATCAAATTTGCTTCTTTGCATTAGCATCTCAGGTTTACTTTCCTTGCTAGCCATAATTTTTGCATTTAATATATAGCTATCTCAAACCATAAGTTTTATTATTTCCTCTGGAGAGACAATTTGTACTGCTATTGTCCTCCCTAAATATTACTTTCCCTGGTGCCCATTTATATAGGATACATATAGGAGATGTTCTATTTCCTTTTCAGTTTAAAGTGTTTTTAGAAAAGATTTGGGAGGTTTTAAAAGATTTTTAAGATATCAGGCAAATTACCTTATCCCTGACAGTAGAGCTTATCATTCCTTTTAATTCATTTCCCAGAATTCCCAATCCTGTTATTATAAATTATGTTCTTAACTATTTCCTCATCTGCTTTTCTTTTCCAAAGGTCTTGTTCATATAAGGCAACAGTGATGAAAATACTACATGTGCTCCTATAATTCTCATTTTCTTGCTCAAAACTTTATAATTTTCTTTCAAAGGCATTTGACCTCTCTGAGTCTGTTTACTCATTATAAAGTACAGATAATGATGGGCATATGACATAGTTCATTGGGTTATTATGAAGGTCAGATGAGGTCATGTCTGAAAAGCTCTTTGCAGGTTGCAAATGTCAATGATTACCATAACTAACAGTATTTTTATCATATGGTTAAGAATATTTTGATAATGGATCAATCCTACAGGAACATTTTTTTGAAGTGAGGAGCTAAAATAAATTAAAAAAAAATTCTAGTGGAGCTATTCTTCTCTTAGTAGTAGTAATAATAATAATACTTGGCATTTATAGTGCTTTAAGCTTCTAAATGACTTTATAATTATTATCCCATTTGATTCTTAGAACAATATTGGGAGGTGGGTGATACTATTATTACCATTTTACAGATGTAGAAAATGAGACTGATAGAGGTAAAGTGACTTGCTTAGAGTCTGAGGCTGGATTTGAACTTGGATTTTCTTGCATCCAGGCAGTTCCTCCATCATCTTCATTATCATCATCACCACCACTACCATCTATATCACCATCATCACTGGTATTTATTTAGGATTTTAAACTTGACAAAATGCTTCACGTATATTGTCTTATTTGATTCTTACAATAACCCTGGGAGGTAGTACTATTATCCCCATTTTAAAGGTGAGGAAACTGAGGCATAGTGTCTGTACTTAATAAATATTTAGTAATGGAGGCTATTTTATTCCAGTTAAATCAAAAGTTTAGACATCTCCCTGAATAAATGAACAAACAAAAGTCAATGACAAAGGAAAATAAAACCCCCAATCCTTATTGTCTTGTACAGTGTTTGACAGAGTAGGCATTTAATAAGTGCTTGTTGGTTGATTTAAATACTTTATCATTGCTAGAAAGTTTGAGAAGAGATTAATTTCTGGAGGACTCCAGGGAAGTAAAGCTTCATCTCTTAGAGGAGGGAAGACCAAATCTATAGTAGGTGACAATACCCAGAAAGGGAAGTACAATATCTTGTCTTGAGCAAAAGGACACATAATTCATAGCTTTAAAAGCTTTAAAATTAAAGCTTCAAAAGCTTTAAAAAATAGTTAAAAAAAAAAAAAACATTTACAAAATGGTTTTCTCAGAACCACTAGGAGATGATCATATTTTATAAATATGGAAACTGAGGCTCTGCAGAAGTATACTGACTTGTCCATAGTTACACTGGCAGTGATTGAAATTCATGTCTTTTTCCTTTAAGTATTTTTCATTGATTTAACTGATCACATTGTCTCTACCTGTAATATAGTTTGCCACCCTAGGAAACATTAACAGCCTGATACAAATACATTACTTGTTATCTCTCCTTTTCCTGACTTGCTTTTTAAAATATTTATTATAACACTCTTAACATGGTAAAATTGTATGCAGTTCATTGTTCCTTTTGTTTTTACATAATTTAAAAATTTATTCCCTACCATCTCCTATGCATTTAACCATTCCTTATAACAGAGTATTAAAAAAAAATTCAGCAAAACTAATCAACTATAATTTATAGCATATAATTTTTTATTCCATGCCCATAGCCCTTTTGCAAAGAAGGGAGGAAGGTGTATTTCTTCGTCATTACACTTATGCAGGCTTCTATTTTGCTTTTTGATTTTATCTATTTACATTGGTATAGTTATTGTGTATGTTTGCTTCTATCTAATTCACTTTCTATCAGTTCACATGTCAACTCAATTTTCTTTGATTTTTCCCTATTTGTCCTGATCATTTATTTTAAAGATTAAAAATTGGTAGATTATTTTGTTGGACAAATTAAATTACTAAAATACTCTTCATATATATTAACTTCTATGATAATCACTTATATTTATATTATGCCTTAGTGCTTTTGTATGTGTTTTCAATTGAAATCTGTGAGATAGGGAATGATGCTGGAGCCAAATGCTTAAGAGTCAATTGCTAAATTTACACTGTGGGCAGTTTAGCCTTCAGAAATTGGCATATTCTACAATTCTAAAAATATTGTTTTTTATTGATTACTTAGGTTTAATAAAGTGTGAAGAAAATTATAATAATGCAGGTATAGACATTTTTTCCCAGAGAGGTGTATATTTAGCATTTACAGTACACTCTCAATTGATACAATTGCACTGAGAGTGATTTAAGGTTTACAAAGAGTCAACACTTCCTGATAAATAATCCTGTGAGACTAAAGTGTGTTTCATTTCTTATTCCTTGACAGATGAAAAAATAGGTCAGAGAGGCTATATGACTACTTCTAGTGTCATGTGCCTAGTAATAGATGGAATTAGGACTTAAACCTGAGTCTTGTGACTTCTAAAGCTAATGTTTCCCCTCACCCCCAGGTATACCATGTTCTAGAAATATTTGGCCTCTTTAAAATACTTCTGTTATTAATGAAACTTCTCTGATAGTTCTATTAAAGTTATGGAGTTCAACATCTAATACTGAAATTATTGCCATAAAAAGTAACACAATATAATTAGGCTAGCATGTGGCTCTTTTGGTAATTGACTCTTATTTCAGGGCACACTACTACCTTGCTAAAGAAACCTGAGCCAGCTCTGCATCAGATCTCTTATCCAGCCAGTTGTGAAGTCAGACCCAAGCCAGGCTCAAGCTCTTTTCTTTGTAGATAGTAGGAACTTAATCTAGTTCTTACTTCTCTGAAAAGCATATTCTCTTCCTCCCCCCTCCTCCCAGATCATTTAAAAATTTTTTTTAATATATTTTAAAAATATCAACTATAATCCCAATATATCCTTCCTGATCCCAGAGAGCTATTCTTTTTTTTTTTTTTTTAAAGAACTAAAATAATAGGAAAACAAAAGTAACTGAGCAGAACTAACCATGACATAGCAGATGGATCCAGATATTTTTACTGTTTTTAGTTTAAAAAAATTCTGAATGTAAACATAACCCTCCAAACAGGAACGGTTTTATGTGCAAAGTAGAACACAAGAATATTGTGTATGAAACTGGGGCTGTTCAGCATTGGTTGCTCTTTTTAACTTGTTACTTTCAAAATTATCCAAGTTTTCTGCACTTCCTTCAAAGCTTCCTTTTGATCTTCTCTTGTGCTTTTTCAACTGTTTCAACGACTTTCCTATTTTTTTGTTGTTGTTGTTTTGGTTTGGATAAAGCTCACTAATTTTGTGCTAAGCTATTTGGCTTCCTTCTAATTATTTCATTTTTTACTTTCCATTCCATTTCTTCTTCTTCTTTTTGCTGAGGCAATTGGGGTTAAGTTACTTCCCCCAGGATCACACAGCTGGGAAGTGTCTGAGATCAAATTTGAACTCAGGTCCTCTTGACTTCAGGGATAGTGCTCTGAGCACTGTGCCACCTAGCTGCCCCAATTCCATTTCTTCTTAGGTATTTTTCAGTATTTGCGGAAAATTCATTTTTTCTCCTCTTTGAGTCTCTGCTTGCAGGTTGTTATTTGGATAGATGATTCTTTATAAATGTTGATCTCATTTTCTCTTTCATATCAGTTCCTGGATTGAGCTATTTTGCCTGGAGAAGGTTTTCTCTGTTATGATTTTGGGTGAGATGGTTGGCCCTAGTTGGTCTTAACATGGACCATCCTGACTTAGAACTCCCTGAAGCTCTGAGGCTTTAGAATTGTGTATATTCAAAGCCTCCTATGATTTCGGTATAAAATGCTGGGGAACTTAGAATCTGTGTCTCAGTCTGAATGCTGCTGAACCTGGACTGTTTGCTTCCAAAGTCCATGCTGTGGGTTTCCAAGCACCCTGGGGCTTTCTCAGAGGGAGTTCTCTGCTCTTGTTGTTTCTGGATCAAAAACACTGCAGGCTATTAGTATCTCTGGCCTTTCTCTGGTTGTGCTAGTGCTAGCAGAAACCCCCTTTCCCATTGTCTGTGTACTTTTTATGATATTTTGTGCATTTCTGGGGTGGTTAAATTTTCTCATTAGATTTCTTGATCATTATTCTGTCTGGTGCTATTTTTAGGTTTTTGCTAGAGAAGGTATGTGGAAGCTGGGCTGTCTGCCTCTGTTAGGGCAGCCATCTTGACTAGAAGTCCCAAGTCCAAAATTATATGTAGTGTTCCACATCCAGAGTCTCCAACTCTGAAAAGAAAACAGGAGGAATGGGTAGTGTACAGTAGGCCAACAATTCAAAAATTCTACTTTGCAAATTGACTAGCATAGGAGCTAACATACAATTGATTATGAACTAGTTATAAATATTTAAAATAAATTGCTTTTAGTAATTCGTAAAGAGAGGTGGGTTCTTAGGGAAGCTTTAATACTTTTGCTAGTTACCTTGTAGCTCCTGGTTTTGATGTTGTCTTATACAAACATTTGAAGAAGATAAAGAAGGCTAGGTAAAAGGTATTTAATGTAAACTGTAGTTTAACTTACATTACCTTGAACATTTTGTTGGGGGATAGTGAGAAAGAAAAGATCTAGATTCTAACTATTCTATTGGGATGGTAGCTCTCCCCCCCCAGCATATACGTGTGTGTGTGTGTGTGTGTGTGCATGCAACTAAATGATACAGGGAAATAGAACATTGTTTTGGAATCAGGAAGATTCATCTTAATGAATTTATTATCCAGCATTTATTTGCTTTGTGACTCTGGGCAAGTCACTTAATCCTGTTTGCCTCAGTTTCCATACTTGTAAAATGAGATGGAGATGAAATGGCAATCCACTTCAGTGTCTTTGCCAAGAAAATCTCAAAATGTGGTCATGAAATATGACTGAAATGATTGAAAAAATAACAAATTGGAAGTTAGTCTTTTAAATAGATGAAATGAAATAGTTGGATGGATTACTAATTGGTTGGATAGCCAAAACCAAAGAGTAGTTGTTAGTGGTTCAGTGTCAATGTAGTAGAAGGTCTTGAGTGGAGTTCCCTAGGGAATTTGTGCTGTTGAATTTTCTTATCATTGATTTGAATAAAGGCATGGACTGTATGCTCATTACACTTGTTCAGGTAGATTTCAGAAAAACCTTCCTTCTAGATAGAGCTGTCCCAAAGTGACTTGGCTAGCCTCAAAAGGTAATCCCTCTCCCTGGAAATTTTAGAGCAGAGGCAATATAATTATCTCGTATGTTATTCTTGGGGCTCTCATAGAATGTGAGTTGGGTTAGATGGTCCCTCAAGATTCTGTAATTCTAAAGTGTTGTTAATTGCTTTCATTTGGGAAGAAACCACTTCTCTTTTGAAACCATGTGGTTTAAGGAACTTGATTAGGAAGAAAGGGGCTGACTAAAGGGTCAGAAGTTTAGTAAATAGATTATCACTTTATACAAGTTGTTGGATCGTCTGAGTAAAGACTTTCTGAAGACTTGAAAAGCAAAGTTTTTTTTTTTGCTTTTTAACTTTAGCCATTTCATTTTGACCTTTAGGAAATCATCTCCATCAAAATTTAGTTTCTTATATACTGTAAAAGAGGTACAAGGAATATGTCCCAGGTGATGCTTGCTCATGTGGCATGATAGAGTACAGACTCATAGATTATTAGATCCAGTCCATTCATTTTACAGATGAGGAAACTGAGTCCTTTAGTGATAAAGGTGTACAAAGTTCCAGAGCTAGCTAGTAAGCATCAGACACAGATTAATTTGATTTCTGAAGTTCTTGCCTCTTTCATGCAATCTTAAGTTTGAAAAGAGGCTTTAAAAATTGAGTAGTCCACTGATTTCCTTGTGTAAATGAGGAAACTGAGGGAGGCCCAGAGGAGAGATGATTTGCTCAAAATAACACAGCTAGTAAATGGAAAATAAAATTCAAACCCATACCTTTTGACTCTAATCCCTTGCTCTTCTCTAAGACATCAGGATCTTTCTGCCATCTAGTCCTCCCTCTTCATTTTATAGATGAGGAAATTAAGTCCTTAGAGAGAAGAAATGATTTGTCATGCAGCAAGTTTGTTGTACAGCAAGGACTGGAGAGTCCAGTTCTCATAAAGTTAATGGCTTTTCCCACTAGCCAGCATTATTAACTCAAATTTGGGAGAATAACTCAGAACATCAGAGCACATGATGACTAGGGACCACTCTCCCACTTTTATCCTTTGTTCTCTGAAAACATTTTAAATAAAGGATGAGCTTGACTTTATAGTAACTAATGATTATGCAAGGCAAATAGATAGTACAGTAAATAGCACACTGGGACAGCAGTTAGGAAGAACTCATCTTCTTTAGTTCATATCTGGCCTCAGATTTCCTAGTTGTGTGATCCTGTGTTTACTTCAGTTTCCTCATCTGCAAAATAAGTTGGAGAAAGAAATGGGACTCTAGCAGCTCTGCAAAGAAAATCTCACATGGAGTCATGAAGAGTTGAACACGATTGAAATGACTCAATAACAAGTAACTAGATTTTCTTATAGTATATTAGAGAACATAATTCCTTATTATTCCTTTTGAGATAGTGCATTATGAAACAGCAGTATTTATGGGAAGACTGAGATCCCAAAGTTGTTCCTAAATTCACATATGCAAGTCAATTCCTATCCATTTTCATATAAATATGGTATCTATTTGCAGAAATGTAGTACGATAAAGACAGTGGGACTAGGAAGTGCTAAAAATTACTGCGGTTGTTGGTATAGCTAATGTGATTATTATAAAGTTCTATAAAATATAAAATCATATGTGTTGTGGAAATCCTATTAAGGGTTTGCTTTAAATCCACACACAATTGAATGCCAAACCTGTTAGTTGGTACATAAAAATCAATTCTATTGTGGTTAGAAATCATAGTTCCTTTGAAAAGCAATGAATCAATCTGTAGCTTTGGTAGTGTTATTTGTTGGTTTTAGAAGCCATTTACTTGTTATCAGTGCATGATAAAATATTTTAACAGTGTCTTTGAGGAAAAGAATTGCTTCTTTTGTCTCTGTCTCCCTTATGACTTGTTATGAATTGAATTTAAAATTGCTTTTTATGCAAACTGGCCTTCAAATTACTTCTATAAAACTACTATGAAGAATATTTTGAAATGTTTTAGAAAAATATTTATTGAGCACAATTAACTTTTCTGTCTATAGATAGACACAGAAATGTAATGTTTTATATACCTACTTTTCGAGGTGTTAAAAGTCCAAAGTCTCTTTTCATACATTTTAAGTTTAAAAAAATCATTATCTCTACAAGTCTCAGAGTGGTGAAGTGGCTGAGCCTTATGATGGTGACTCCATTTATAGACAAAGAAATGGAATGACTTCAGGAGGTCATAGACTGAAGCTGGGACAGAAACAGATGTCTCCTGACTCCTAAAACTGTGTAACCCTCCTAGGGATTCGGTCATTCATCAGTGTTATTAATATCCTACTTACCGCATGCTGCTATAAACCATGAACATAAATATTTTGTTGGTATTTTATCTCCTCAATCCCTATGTGCCAGGCTACCTTTCACTCATTTCCCAGTGTGACTGATCACATTGGCTGTGACCATATATGGGTCACCTTGTCCAGGAGTTGGTGTTTGCGTGTGAATCTATACAATTTTGTCTTAATTTGTGTATGTGACAATTTCATTGTGCTCTACAGTTACATGAGGAGCTTTTTTCAAGATCTTATTTTCAACCTTTTCCCTCTTGTTTGCTTTGGAAAATGTGGCATGCAATAACAATCATGGATATTAATAAGCAGTACCAATAAATTAATATTTAGTTTTCATTTAATCCACCCAGTTTATCACAGAATCATGGCTGATTAGGCAGGTGACTCATTGTTGTGATGTGAGAGGTAGAACACTGGGTAAAGGAACGATAAGACTTTACAGAAGTTGTTTGCTTTTTAACCTGGGCTACATGTTTTAAAATATTTCATAAGACCCAACCTTCCTTCTGTTCCTTAGTTCTTCATTGAGAACTTATAAAATTGTCACCAAAGATGAAAAAAATATGTTACAGGAAAACATGACAGAAGTTTTAGAAATCTGGCCTCAAATGCTGTGAAATGTTATTGCTAAATGAATCTTCGAAGAAAATGAATTCCTTTACTGGAACAAAAGTAATTTATTATTCCTTTCATGGATGTCTGCCAAGATCATTCCTAGCAATATGAAGCTCTAATGGGTCTGAATCAAGCACAGTCTGTATTCACAATATTGGTCTTCACAAGAATCACCTTCTAGGGAAAAAGAAATATAGAAATGGCCAGGACCTTTAGCACAGATGCCTAGGAAGGGTCATCCTTCACCTCTTTATGAACAATTATATGGTCTAGAATTTAGATGAGGACTCAGAAAAAATACTTTTACTAAGTAATTTTCTTAATAAATAGACAAGTTTAAAAAATGAATAAATATTGATTCTTATGAGTAAATAAAATTCCAAGTAAATGTCTGGAAGATGTTTAAACAATGAAGAGAACGCACTCTGCATTTGGTTGTTAATATGGGATAGAACCGCAGAATTGTAGGCCTGTATTCCCTGGTGCCACTTTTTTTCTATTAAGGGCCAAGTATTTTCAACTCTAGGCTGTCTCTAATTTAATTACTAGAGTCATAAGGAAGCCTAAGTGTAGTTCAAAGTTTAAACTGAGACATAACTTAGATTAGGAGTGAATTAGTGAATCAGGCAACTGGGTCTCCTGGTCCCAGCTCTCATTGACCATGTCATGTTACTGAGTCTTTCCTGTACTTCCATTTTCCCTGCCCATTAAAGGAGGAAAATAATTTCTACCATCTGGTTCCCTGAGATGTTATACATAGTGAGTGGGAGATACCTACAAAATCCTTTGAAGTCCTGGAAGAACAGTGCTATTTAAATAAATTATTGGAAGTTAATAATAATACTCCAGTTTACATAACATTTTTCATCCAGGGACCTAAAGGCACTTACAAATATCCCCATTTTCCTAATGGGGGAATTTAGAGACATAGAGGTATGATTAACAAAGTGATCTCCTTTTACAGAAGATTTTATTTCTCTAACCAGGGATTTTTTTTTTTTTTTTTTTTTTTTTTTTACCATTTTATGTTGATTTGAGTGCATTACAAAAATTAGTTAATTCTCCAAATATAATTTTTTAGATGAATTCTCCTAATGTGCTTTTTATACAAAGAGAACTTGTCTATCTTGAAAAGAAGTAAATTGTGACAGTAGGATTAGAAATTACCATGTTTTAAATCCTATTTATAACCTTGGTCTACTGAACCATTTGCCTGGCAAACTGGAAGAGTAGAATTAACCTTAATATATATAACTCAGAAGTTAAGCTGGTTCTTTAGCATGCTAATTGGCTTCAAGTTATGATAATAAAAAATTCTTCTATTGGAGAGTTTAAAAAAAATCTTAATTAGTACTGAACACTTATGAATTATTTTATTTTCCATTTTCCTTAAGGGAGAGAGATAGTCGAGTAGACTTTTTTTTTTTTTAGCACAAATCTTTTGGTCTATAAATAATCTAATTGAATGATTCTGATGATATTACAGGAAAGAAGAGTATCACTAAATGTGAACATAACCCCAATTCACACATGAGTAGAATTTGTGAGATGGAGGTCTTAGGATTTTATTTCTTGATCCACTGACTTTTATTAGCGTGTTGGGCCAGGAGTCAGGAAGACTCATCTTCCCGAGTTCAAATCTCACCTCAGACACTTACTAGCTGTGTGATCCTGGATAAGTCATTTTTGTTTCAGTTCCTTTATTTGTAAGATGAACTGGAGTAGGAAATGGTAAACCACTCCAGTATCTTTGCCAAGAAAACCCCAAATGGGGTCTCTCATTAAGAATTGGACAGCAGGGGCAGATAGGTGGCTCAGTGGATAGAACACCAGCTGTGAAGTCAGGACCTGAGTTCAAATCGGACCTCAGACACTTAACACTTCTTGGCTGTGTGACCCTGGGCAAGTCACTTAACCTCAACTGCCTCAGCAAAAAAAAAAAAAAAAAAAAGAAAGAAATTGGCAACATTGAACAAGAAATTTAACCTTATATGGATGTATTCTATAGTTGCAATCTCAAAAACAATCTGCTTAGAGAAGCAATTGTTTTATATAAACTTTAAGTGTTTCCACATAAGTTACTGACACAAATATTAAATCCTCTCCACACTGTGATTGTCATTTAATATAGTTGATATAGTTTAGTAGAGAATAGTGGATAGTGGATAGTCTATAGAGAATAGAGTATAGTGAATTTTTTTCAGGGATGGGGCATTTTAAAAAATTGGCTTAGGATTTATAAATTAATTTTCCTTTTTTTGTGAATCTCTTAAGGGAAGGTTATATATAAAACATTTAAAGAAGCCTAAACCTAGAGGTTACAAAGCCAGATTAAATAGCATCAATGGTGAGAACATGTTGGCTTCCTCTCACAAATGAAAAAAGTTTAACCACAGATTTACTGAGATGTAATGAAGAGATCAAAGTCAATAGCAACAGACAGATTTTGAACTCAATGAAGCTAAAGGGCCGGTGCATCTGACATCATCAAAGTTTGAATGTAGCTCCCTGTGCACATGAAGCTAATAAGTTGTTTTACTTCTTTAAATCCAGACCATATTAAGAATAGATCCCAGTACAGAAAAGTGAATGTAGTTTCTTAAGTCATCTTTAGTTTTCTTCCCTCCAAAATGGCATTCTTCTCTGTTGTTCATAAAACAGAATCCGCTTTCCCTGATCATTTGATCTCATGAAATATACTAAGATTTCTAAAGGGATTTTCATATTTTATTAAAAAGTTGTCCTGTAGAATGATCATTCTGGGTATATTATTCCTTGTCTCTCTTTTGTCCCAAAACTGTTACTTTAAATGTGTAAAATTTTTGGTTTTTCAAGTGGAGAATTCAAAATTAATGAAGACTATAAGAAGACTCATCTCCTGAGTTCTAATCTGGCCTTAGATACTTACTAGCGTGTGACCCTGGGCAAGCCACTTCACCCTGTAGCCTCAGTTTCCTCATCTGTAAAATGAGCTGAAGAAGGAAATGGGAAGTTACTTTCTTTGCCAAGAAAACCCAAATGGGATCATTAAGAGTCAGACACTATTGAAAAGACACAACCACAACAAAAATATTTGTGCATAAGAAAATTTGGATAATTTAAAGATTAGTCCAATGCCTTCTTCAGAGGAGTATATGTGTGTGTATGTGTATGTGTGTGTGTTTGGTATGTCTTCCTGTGGGAGAAACCCAGGATTTCCCTGAAGTCATCTTTCCTTTAAGAGAAGAGCTTTCCAGAACAGCTATCCTGTCTGTGTTCTACCTAACTTGCCTTGCTTTAGAAGCTAAACCCAGGCTAGGTCTGGTGCTGATAATGCAGTCTTTCAACAGGAAATGTCTCCATTTTTGGTGTTCTGTGGGAGGGTGGGGGCTGATAAGCCGTGAATGGAAACACAGAGCAGATTTCTGCCCCACCCTCATACCCTGCCTGCACTTTGATCAGGGAAATAATGAGTTCCCCTTTCTGGCTAAGTAACAAACAGGTTACAGGGTTGTGCTAACATAAGAGGGCATTGACCCACCCACAGAAAGGGAAGGCCGTGCTACTGGATTGAAGCTGGTTTGACATTCTGAAGACTTCCTGAAGTGTGTTAAAAACCTGAACAATTTACTGCTACCCCTGGTAGGGTCAGAAATAGGTAATGTCGAGTTAAAGGGTTTTGAAGGGCTATAGAGGATTTGGAGAAATTAATGAATTAAATGTAGTTCAAGGGCACATAATTTGTGTTCCCTTGTTCTCCTGTGGGAAGCTTCTTGTTGAAAGGAAAGCCTTGTTAAGCAAAAAGTATTTATTAAGAACTTGGTATATGTCAGGCACTGTGCTCCTTGCCTTATGGAGCTTCCATCTTGGGAGGGAGAAAATATGTACCTATATAAGTATATGTGGAATAGACACGTCTTAAATATATAAATATCCTTTTGGAAGGAAAATCACTAAGTTTTCCTTTACAAGTTCCTTTTGGAAAGAAGATCACTAATAGCGAGGGGCTCGGGAAAGGTTTCATGGAGATAGTACAGGGCATCCTAGTTTTTACTCTTGAAGGGAAACAAGGGAGCCCAGGATATGAAAGTTTAAGTGAGGGAAAAGAGAACCCATTGCCAGAGCAAAGGCAACAATATCATATGAAAGTGAAAAGGCAGGATTTGTAAAAGAGAAAATTAAGTGATCTGGCATTCTGCTAATTCTAGGCTCCTTATTTAAATGGATTCAAGGGTGAACTGATTCATGTATATATGCTTTACTCTGTGTGAGCCCTGGAATAGAACATTAGTTGTCTACTTCAGGGGAATACCAGGATCAGCAGCCAGGTGGCACTGAGAACATTTTGGGAATACCCTTGTACATCCTTAGGGTCTTATATGAAATTGAAAAGGAATTGGTTTGTCTTTTTGCCCTCCTGCTTTCCTTTCCTTTCCTCCCATCTCTTGGGCTGTTTGTTGTTCTAAGTAATAAACTCCTCTTCCTTGCTTTCCCCTCCCTAAAGAGCAATTGGAAAAACGGTCATCACATCATTTCACCTTGGATTTATTCCCATTTCTATTTTCTAAGCTCAATGGTAGTGGCAATTTGTCTTTACAGAGTGATAGAATTTGGACAGCTTTTAAAGCTCTTTAGCTTGGCTGAAGACATCTCTCACAACCCTGTCCCTAGCCTACCTCTTCTGACTTCATCTCCTGCCATTTCCCTACGCAAATTTTCCATTCTGATAAAGTTGATCTATTAATTGCTTCCCATTTCAACCCCAAGTTGGAGAGGCTGCTCATCTTGTGCATCATTCTCTTTCCCCTCCCCTCCTTACTACTTCCCTCTCTTTTTTCCCTTCTTCCACTCTGCCTCTAGTTACTTAGAATACTTTCTACCTTTCTTTTGTCTTTCTTTTTGCTCCACCTGTTTTTTAGTGCTTAGCTCAAGTTCCACTTGCTCCATCCAGCCCAGCTCTTACTGATCCTTTTGTTTTTCAGATCATTGCTTATTTCTATTACATTTT
Source organism: Sarcophilus harrisii (assembly GCF_902635505.1). Classification (NCBI taxonomy): domain Eukaryota; kingdom Metazoa; phylum Chordata; class Mammalia; order Dasyuromorphia; family Dasyuridae; genus Sarcophilus; species Sarcophilus harrisii. The sequence goes on along the minus strand of NC_045426.1, from coordinate 492,959,451 downwards.
GGCACTCATCCTATTAAAATTCACATTTATTTATTTGATGATATGTGACTCTCCTCAGAACTGAATCTTAAGAAATTTGAAGGCATGGATTATGCCTAAAACTTTTTTTTTTTCTCTGTCTCATTGATGTTCTAGCCTAGTGTCTCTTGCCTGAGGTTTGATACATAATATTAGCTTAGTCAGAAGATATGTAACTGGCCATAAATGAGATCTTTGAAAAGAAAATCCCCTCTAGGTATATAATGACAAAGAACACAGATTAGAGTTGAGTTGTAGACATTATAAAATCAGATTAAGGAAAAAAGTATATATAGTCTATGTTAAAACTAATATAGGTAGGATTGGTTTTTTGATGAAGGTGATTATGACAATCCCTTTGCTAAATGTACTAATTCCTAGAAGTAAAAAGGAATACTAATGTTTTTTGGGTTATTTGGTGAGTCTGAAAATTCTCAATCTCAGGGGAAAAAAATTGTATAAAATGCACTAACTGGTGCATTCAAAGAAAGGTTTCCATATGTTTAATTTTTATAATCAGAATTTGAATGGCTTGAACTACTCTCAAGCTTTCTAGTTCAATGAATACTATTGGTGGATACATTTCAAAGTGAAATATCCTTTTGTGGAATAAATATCAATCCTTAACTTGAGAGAGGAGGTGATAGTGAATTTTCCTTAAGTAGAGTCATATGTATGTTTAAGGAATATATATTATACAGTGTGATAAAACACTAGTGTCAATAATAGCTAGCATTCATATAGTGCTTAGAGGTTTGCAAAGGACTGCATTTTCTCATATGATACCAACAACATCTCTGTTAGAGAGTCTCCATTAGTCTCCATAAGAATACTGAGGCAAAGTGGGGTTGACTCACCTAGATTTCATACAACTAGTAAAACTGTTGGATATAGTTCATAGAATTAATTCTGATACTTTGTATTTCAGGAAAATTTAGTTAAAATTTGAGATCTCACTAATGGAATAATATTGTATTATTATTATTAATTTTGGGGCAAAACCATTCAACTAAAGCTCTCAAGCTTTAAATCCTATCATCTTTTTAATCTACTTCTTGAGAAGTTTGAGAGGACAACTAGGTGGCTCACTAGGTTTGGAGTCGGGAAGATTCATCTTCGTGAGTTCATATCTGGCCTCAGATACTTCCTAGCTGAAGGAAATGGCCACTTCAGTATCACTGCAGTGTCTTAGTCAAGAAAACCCCAAATAGGGTCATGAAAAGTCAGACAACACTGAAAGGACTGAACAACAAAATGAGGAGCTAAATGTTGATGTTGGCTAATCAAAAGACTTGCAGTCCTGAACCTGTTCTTGATGCAGGCTATGTCAGATTGCTGCACTCTAACCTGTGCTGCTCTTGCATGGTGATGCTCTTGAGAAACACTGCCATTAAAAAGCAAAAAGCCCCAAACCAACAAACCTGATTTTCTCTCAAGGGGGATGAAGGCTACTTTCTGCAAACCTTTGAGAGTGATACTTCTCTTGATAGAAGAGTAAGACTTAGAAAAGCCCTTTGATTTTTACCTAGCCCATCCCCTTCATTTTATCTTGAAATTTTTCAAAACTCAAGTTTAATTAGTAAAAATCCATCTTCTTTCCTTCCTCTATTTCCCTCCCCCCAAAAAAGAAGGAAAGTAAAACTATTGTGACAAATACATATAATCAAGCAAAACAAATTGTCACATTGGCCCTGACTTCCTTCTAAAATATATGTCTCAATCTGCACTTTGATTCTGTCCTCTCTCTTTTGGACAGCAGGTAGCATGTTTCATCATGACTACTTTGGAATTGTGGTTCAATAAGTTTTTCCTTAACCCATTTACTTTTATAGTGTCCCAGCACCTGCCTTACCCCACCTCATAGTTCTTTTTTTTTCTTTCAGATTAAAAGAAATCAAAATTTTCAGCAATAACAATTACATTATGCTCTCTGCCTCTCTCTCTTTTTTTTGGCTAAGCAATTGGGTTTAAGTGACTTGTCTAAGGTCACACAGCTAAGAAGTGTTAAGTATTTGGGTCAAATTTGAACTCAGGTCCTCCTGCCTTCAGGGCTGGAGCTCTATCCACTGTACTATCTAGTTCCCCATACATTATGTTCTTAACAAAATTTCTTATTCAATGTATTTCTAAAATTTGTGATACCAAAAAAAAAAAAACTTAAGAAACACAATAATATGTAATAATATGTGAAAAAAACTCACTACAAGTCAGATGACATCAGTTCATTTGTCTATTTTCAAATTATCTTACATGTAAAATCATTCATTTCATCACTGTCAATATTTTTACATGATTATTTTTTAAGTTTCTATAATAATATAGTCATATGAGAAAAAAAGTTTTGGAAAATATTCTAGAAATAGAAGGTGCTAAATTAGCCTGAAGAAGCTGACACACCTTCAAGATGTGAACCATTAACTCCTTTTCTCTTTCTGTTATAGTCAATATTTGCAAAATTCTTTTAGTTCCTAGGGGATAAAGCAGCTAAATAAATAAATAAGAGAAGAGTGCAGATCTCAAGTTGGAAGGGACCTCCAAGGCAATCTAGTCCAACACCCTCAATTTGCAGATGAAGAAATAGACCTAGGGAAGTTAAGTAAGGGAGTTCAAGGTCACATAAGAGGAACACTTCAGAAGTAGTATTTGAACCCTGGTCCCTCAAAGTTGGGCCCTGAATACATTTTGTGTTTTGCAATAGAAACTTTCCCTTCTTTTAATCCCAAAATATACACAGTGAATTTTATTAATTGCATTCATTCCAATTTATTATAGGAGACAACTGTTTGACTTTTCCCTTTTGTGCAGTATGGATAAATTAAGGAAAATAAATATTAGCTGAAAGAAATGATGGTGGGTGCTATGATAGAAATAGGATGAGGAAATTCTTTATAAAGAAATGGGCATTAATTGTTGCCAGTTTTCTAGGATAAATTTTAGGTACAAGAGATGGAAATTAAGTTTTAGATGGCTGCGGATTAATTTTCTTATGCTTAGAAATTTCATTTGTCAAGTAATATTGAAAGGGATGTTTTTCTATTCAGGTTTTGATGGAAATTACCTTGTGGGTAATGTAGATCTTTTGTGGTTGTGTGGTTGGGGTGTGTGTGTGTGTGTGTGTGTGTGTGTGTGTGTATGTGTGTATAAAATCTTTTTGTTGTTTATATCATTTTTGGAATGGCTGGTTTGGGAATATAATCCTTAATGCTTTTGTACCAGTGTCTTATGGTTGGACCAGGAAATCCTGGGTTGGTATTTTTTACAAAAGGAATGATTCCACATTCCTTCTTCTACTCTCCCCTCGTGCAGCCGTTTATCTTCCTGGGAAGCTACTGCCACGAGTAATAGGATAATGTTTCCAAAAGCTTAAATTGCCAGCATTGCGTTAACCTTGTGCTGGTAACTTGGGCTGCCTATTTCAAGTATGTAGCATCTTTTTCCTATCCTCTTTTCTAATTCTAATTAAGATCATAGTCCCTTCTTTCAATCCTCCAGATAGTTATGACCTGTGCAGCTAATAAAATTGTGCTAAATAAATAACAATTTCATGAGTCTCTTTTTTTCTTCTGTTTTGCTCTCTCTTCTCCCTCCTTCTCACTAGGCGGGATCCTCAGTGATGTCTGGACCAGGAGAGAACACTAGCCCTGAAAGCACCGCTCTCAAGTATTCAGGTCAAGATGGGCTGTACTCGGGAGTCAGCCTGACCTCCACGGCTGAAGTTACAGCGTCTGTGAGACAGGATTCATGGTGTGCTTTAGCACTTGCTTGATTCAGTGGAAAAAGGAAGTTGGGAGACCTCCCTGGATGGGGGTTGGGAGAGAGGGCGACGCGACCTTTAGACGCCCACAGTTTCTGTAATTATTTTTTTCAAGCAGTCTGTGCAGCCGTGAAGATGCTAGCAGAACTTTGCTCGGATGTGTCATTTTTTAGTGCCTTTATTGAGATAGAGGTGTTTTTCCAAAGAGGCTTTCTGCCTTAACTACCATCCAACTCCTCATCTATGCAAGAGAAATGAGAGACGATGGATTTCTTCCAGGGTAAAGATAATACAGCCAAAGAGAATATCGTCCTTCCTCCTCTATTATTAGATCTGCTTCATGCATCTTCAACACAGCCGACCAGCCGACCAGCCGACCAGCCAGCCAGCCAGTCAGCCAGCGCAGCCTGCCTGCCTGCCTCTGGGATGCAGGATGCATGCTGATGGGACTTCCTCATCCTTGCTCCCACCCGCCGGATAAAGTGACTTATGTGGGGCTTTCGTTCTAAAGGATGCCAGGAGAGATTTAAGAAAACAAAAAGAGTTCTGAGCATTTATTGCCCCCCAAATAACACGCGGTTTTTAATGTCCTTTAAACCAACAAACAACTCCTTCATGACCACAGACTTTCTCCCTTGCTTTTCATATCAGAGTTCCTGTGTACACTCATGGAGGAAAGCAAAAAGAGACTGTTTGGCACATGTCTCTCATGGTCAAGCTGGTTCCTGATGTCTTTCATAAAAAATATCCCTCAGTTTTAAGACTGCATTATAACTTCATAACATACACTATGACTGAGGTTTTTGAAAGTTCATCTTCTATATGACTGATCTGAAGTCAGTCAGAATTTGTAAACAGGGTAGCAAACAAGATATTTTTCTTCCATGTATACAATAATTTTTTAAGAAGTGCAATTTGCGTTGCAGCAATCAGTGTTAAATCATTTGCATAAGATTTAACAACATTTTTTTATAATGAATGTAAACATTTTAACTTAATGGTACTTTAAATAATTTAAAAAAAGTTAACTAGACATCTTTGTGCATTTTTTCTTTGTTTTCTTTTCCTTTTTTTTTTTTTTTTTTTAAACCAAGAACATCCCATCTCTCTGTATTTCCTATTTGTTAGACAAAACGTATTTCAAGAACAAATCTTCTCTCAGGAAAATTGCCTTTCTCCATTTGTTAATAAGTTTTATACAAAAATGCAAATATAGTCCCATTATTTTATTGTGGAATATGTGCTAGAAAATGAGAAAGATTGCAATGAAACTTTACTACCTAACTGATACATTTGTAAATACTCCATGAAATGTTTAGGCATCTTTAAGAGATAGGATGCGGTCTGTATAGTGTGACTAACCTAGAGGTAGGTTAGTTTACAGTTTTTTAAAAAATGGGATGTCATTTGGAAGCTTATTCTTTCACCAGAGCTTTAAAAATAAAAGGGTATTGTTTGTTTGTTTGCTTTTCTGTACAATGTGTTCCTTCCTGGTTTTCCTTTGAGGCCTACGAACAGAGTTTAACTCCCAGCACAAGCTCCTCTGATTTTTGGGAAGACTACTAGAAATATTTAGATTTGAAAACTTGTGATTCGCTTTGTGCTTGTGATACTTCATGCTGCTGGGGATTTGTCTTGACATAGAATTTATTAGATAGTCATTTGTGCTCAGAAACTGGGACCACTTTAATATCAGAGGTACCCAGTATTGTATTTAATTGCCAGAAATGCTTGTCATTCAAATGAGGACCAATTCAAAGCATTTCACAAACCTGAATTTTCTTAACTAAATGAATTAAATAAGCTCCATGGACAATCCAAAGATAAATTTCCTTCTTTTTTTTCTTTTCATATCACCTGGGATCTAGGAAAATGTGTCGGTACCCAGGTTGCTATTTAGGAGACATTTTGAAACTAAGTCGTTTTTTGTTTTTTTTTCTTGAATATTTGGAGATAGAAGTGAGCAAGGAGTTAACCTCAAAAGCTGAAACTGAGTCAGTTAATTCTCGTATCTCTCTAGTGTCTTAGGTTTGGTCTTTATATATCCCTACTCCATCTGTTCCATCGGGGAGCTGCAACGGCAATGTTCTCCTATATGATTTTTACAGGAGAAAGGTTTTTAGGTTTTTTTTGTTTTTTTTTGTTTTTTGTTTTTTTAGCAATAAGGGTTCTTAAACTAAGGTTGGTGACCTTGTCTTTTAAAAAATATTTTGATAACTATATTTTAGTATAATTGGTTCCCTTTGAAATTTTATGGTATTTTATAGTATGCATTTAAAAACATTCTGAGGAAGTGTCTCTATTAATTTCCTTAGACATTGATACACATACATACATACACACACACACACACACACACACACACACACAAACACGATTTAAATCTCTAGTAATATAGGTGGTACATCTCAATCAGCTCATTGAGTAATTCCTTGAAGTACAGGTGGGCATAGTAGGATTTGGCATGAACCTATTTATTTCATTGCAGCATCTGCCATCTGTCAATCTATTGGGATTATGGGTTCAGAGAAAGGCTGGGTTAAGGCTGCCACAGAGAGCAGAGAGTTTTTGAAACAAGGTTTGGGCTTGAGTTTAGATTACACAAGACTTTGAAGAAATTTAATCCTAGATTGCACTTCTAGCTCATATATATATATATATGAGAAGTTTGGAGAAGTGTGTGTGTATATGTTATGTATGTATGTATTTTTTTCTGCTCAAAAGTAAAGCAATGATGGGGATGGGTAGTAGAATCTAAGTCATGTCACTCAGTGCAGCATGTAGATCTCGGCCACTGAAGGGAACATCGATGAAAGAAACAGGCAGGTCGCTGCTCAGGATTGGGAAGAGGGGGATGGGCTGACAGCTGAAGAAAATTATTTTTTCCCATGAACTGATGTCTCTCTTACGGTTCTCATTAGTTAGTCTGCTTGCTTCCTGGTGGGTTGGGAATTGTTACAGTTAATGTGCTTTGATTGAAAAATGAACTTGTGTTGAAGGGGCTTCCAAATGACCCTCTTCCTGTGAATGCTCTTGAGCTTTCCTTTCTCCTTCCAATTCTAGAACTGAGCTAGATTTGCTGACCTTTCTTTTGACATAGCTCAGAAGCCAAAGAATCATCAGGTATCCAGGAATGAGTTAAAAGAGAAAAGAAAGGATGGAGGGACATGGGGGGGTTGCTTTTAGCCTGTCTTTACTCTGAAAGTAAATTGCACCTAGGGAGACCTTTACATGATTACTTCCTTTATCTATGCTTATGTCAAGCAAAAGTTTTTAGAACTGATTTCCCCCAGCAACCATTTCTCCATTCAGTCTAAACAAAAATCAATTTTAAAAGATTTCTTAATATAGGCATATTTTCAAAATAAAATGTAAAATACAGGTGCTAAAATCTATTCTAGCTGTTCATCAGATCTATTATTTTGGAATTTTTCTTATCCTTGAGTCCAGTTTAATGAAATTTGTTAAGTTATGTGTGGATTTCAAGCCATATTTGCATCAGAAAGCTCTGTGGGCTCTCTTTAGACTCACTTATATTGCTTCCTAGTACCTGGGCAAGACAGGGAGATATGAGCAGGGATCAGCAAAGTAGTGGGAGCATATTTATATCCCCCTGCAGATAAATTGACTTATTCCTTGGAAATTTGATATAATTTAAAATCCTACTTAAGTGAGTAGTTTGAGAATACATTATAGGAGCCTTTTGTGTCAACCCTGACTTTGCTTCCCAGTCCAGTTCAAGGTTAAGTGCTATGTCTTTGGGGCTTTAAAGGGATCCTCTTCCTCTTTCACTTTACTCTGAGTTTGATGCAGACATGTTTGCTATTGAACTAGAAATTGTTTGGGAAAGCGACCCTGGCACTTTCTCCATTGTTTCTGCTCTCTTGCTTTTGGGGTGTTTCAGTCTGCTAAACTTAATGATATTTAGGGTAAAAAAAGGGATTTGGAGAAGTGTGTGTGTGTGTGTGTGTATATGTTATGTATGTATGTAAGTTTATTATTAAGGGAACCTGGAGTGTGAGAGGCATGGTGGCTCAAGTATATTAGAGATGTACCTCCTAAGCTGGAAACATGTCTGAGTGTGACCCTGGATGGTCATTTGTAATGGCTTTGGTGATAAGGATTGCATTTCTGCCCAGAGGACCAGAGGCCTAGAGCTTGAAGACATCTATGAGATCTGACTAAACCCTTGATTTTAAAGATGAGGCATAGGAAGTAAAATCACCCAGGTAAATGGCAGAATCCAGATTTGAACCAAGGTGCTTTTTATTCCAAATGAATCACTCTACTGCATCAGGCCACCATAACATTCTACTGTTCTCAGGGACAATTTTAGTTAATGAATTATCTTCTTATGATTATTCTATTTTTAAGCTAAATGTTACTTTTTAAAACCCAGGAAGACTAAGGGGGGGAGTGTTTAAGTTAGAATGTTAAAATAGCAGAAGAAATGTAGATGATTGATGACCATCTTTGGATAAGAATCCTTATCTAGAATCAGAAAGAACCTTAAACAACCTCTCATTTCACAGATGAATCACTTAATGTATCAGATACTATGTTGTTTAGAAGGTGGTAATAACCACTGTACAAGAGAGGCGGGAGATAGAGAAACATATGGGAATGGTGGTTAAGGAGGGGAATTTTGATTAGGAAGTTATAGGAATAGTAAGTAGAGTCATACATCAGTGAATTGTCACTTCCTTTCTAGAAGCAATCATAGTATTGATTGGATTGCTGTTTCTAGAGATAAGGGCAGGAGCTGTAGAATGTGTCTTGACAGGGAAGATGGCAAAGTATCTGGGCTGGATGAGTAGAAAACATGTTCTGGGACCAGCTGAGGCCCACGGAAGACTTGCCATTTGATCAAGAGAGGAAAGGTTCTTTAACTTCAGCATTAGGACCATAACAGGATAACAGGATGGTTTCTGGATCCCTCAAATATTCCGGTGGCTTTCATTGAGATCATTTTAAGGAGAGGTTCTTAATTTTTTTTTCATGTATCATGGACCTTTTTGGTAATCTTATGAAGCTTTTTAACCCCTTTTTAGTATAATGTGCTTAAGTGCATAAAATAAAACACAGGATTATAGAGGAGGACAATTATTTTGAAATATCTAAATATTTAAAAAGTTCATGGATGAAGGTTAGGGGAAACTGGTGGATTGACCTACCTATATTTGCCTATCTTCAAAAATGAATTGATTTCCCTTGAGGACTTGGCTGATGTAAATCACCATGAATGAGAAATCCTGGTTATTTGAAAGAAAGGAGAAGACTGAGATCAGAAGCCTTATGGACACTCATCTCAGATCCCCAAGTGTTAAGGCATCCCTGTTGTAAAATATATACAGAGATTAGGAACTGAGACCGGAAGATGGAAAAATCTGGTAATAGAACCTTCCACGGAACAAGGAAAAAACAGCTTTGCTTTGTTTGGCCCATAGCTAAAATATCTTGCAGTTCGTTTTTTATTTCTTAGAAATAACTAACCTTTCATGATCCTGAGATCTATCTTGTCTTCGGGGTTGGCCTCTGTTCATTATTCTACTATCAGCATTTTCTATTTTCTCTGTTCAGACTAGAGGTATGTAAACTTTTCAGCAGCCCCATGAATCATCATTCATTATATGTCATATGTTATATGCAATGTACAATATATACAAATATCCTTTATATTCAGCAATCTGAATTACTGAGTCTCAAATGTGAGAGAACCATACAGAGGTACAGAAGAAAAATTAATTAGACTGAATTCTCAGGTTTAAGAAAAGTATACTGTGGTGATGACAGACATGGGAAGCTTCAATAGAAGAATCCTCATAAACTTTATAAACTGCTTTGCTGTTAATTAACATTGGTGGGCAGAGGAGAACTCTTCTGCCTGTGTACTTATGTGGTATGAAGTCTGATATTTGGAGAACTTTGTAAGTGGCTAAAGCCATGTACCTGTACTTGGAATCAGGAAAACCTGGGATAAATTCATGCTTCTTTGACTGACTGTGATCTTAGACAAATTACAAAACTTCTCTGAGCCTCAGCCAGTCTTTAGAACTGTTAGGTAAAGATTGGTTACTCTCAGGGGTCCTCAAACTACGGCCCACGGGCCAGACGCAGCAGCTGAGGACATTTATCCCCCTCACCCAGGGCTATGAAGTTTCTTTATTTAAAGGTCCACAAAACAAAGTTTTTGTTTTTACTATAGTCTGGCCCTCCAAAAGTCTGAGGGACAGTGAATTGGCCCCCTATTTAAAAAGTTTGAGGAACCCTTAAACTATATTATAGATATTGATATAGGCTATACCAATGGAGGAAGTTCTCTCATGGGGCATTCCCAAACCAAGGAAAATATAAATTTTGATATCAAGAATTGTGTAAGGCTGACTCAAAGATGAAACCAGGTGGTGTCCCTCCAAAATAGGGTGATACCCTTGCAATGCTGTTGCAAATATGTAGCATGCAAAAATAAAAGTAAAGCCCAGAGTCATATAATGTGCTAGTGGAACAGTGCAGAGGGGCCAAAAAAGCAACAGGAGAGAAACCAATGATGAGTGTCAGCCTTGAAACCATGCTGTGTTGTGTAATCTCTCCGCAGTTCACTGTGCCAAAGGGTTTTCCCCCCAAGATAACACGCACCAGATTTTGGCAATGATGTTTGGTTTATCATTCTCAACACGTGGTTGTTATGGTTTGCATGATTATTTTTTGTTAAAAATAGTTATAATAATAAAGAAGATTTGTTGCCAGGGGCGCTTTAGATGCTATGTGAATACAGAAAAATGTAACCTCATCAAAGTTGAAATCCATTGCTTCACTTACATCAGCTGCATGTGACCCTTGGGGTCAATATGACACAAACAAAATACTAGCTTTTGGTACCTATGAGTAACTTGGTTATTCTGGACCTATGATTTCATAGGTGTATATAACTCCTGGTATGCGGACTTCTTTCACTGGGGCTGATCAACAGTTTATCTCTTATTTGTAGTTTTAGTTGCCTGGAACACTGAAAGGTTTTCTCTCATTATAGTTAGTCTGTGTTAAAGACAGGATTTATACCTACTTTTTTCTGACTTCAAGATCAGTTCTTTAGTGGCAATCTCTGGTTGCTTTCTTGTATTCTCTTGCCTCTGATGCTTGATATCTCTTTGACCTTTACTAAAACCTTTAACCTCTGGGAGGTCCCAGTTTCTTCATCTTTAAAATGAGGGAGTCAGACCATGTAGTTTCTGAGGTTCTTTACAATCCTAGGTCATGATCCTATGATCCAACTGACTTAAATATTGCTTCACTCACCAGTGTTAGGACTTAGAATTCCCTGAGACTTAAGCAATGCTTGTCCCAAGGCATGGGCTCGGAACTCCTTTCAGAGAAGAATACAAATGACCACTGGTCTCCAGGAAACTATCAGGCTGTGTGTTGCTGGAATAAATGAAAGCTTTGTGAGAATAGGAAATTCAGGGAAAACACCTACACTTGCAAACCAAAACAGCTTGTCTTTCTAAGCCCCTGGAGATCAGTTATCACTAAAAGGACAGAAATATTCTGCAAAGTTTTCACAGGCTTCCCAGTTTGTAAACAAGAGGCTACATTCTTCATGTTTTCTTGTTGAATCTGGCACAGGGGAAACCTGACTGATCAGCTTGGTTTAATCAGGGTCAGAACCAGTGATCGTTATTCAACTGAATTATGTAAATCGATCACATTATGTTTGTTGTTATTACTATTAATAATACATTTATGTAGAATTTTGGAGGTTAAGAGGTCTTTTCCTTAAAACAAAGGCTTTCTAAACAACCAGTTCTACTAGTACAATTCCCATTTTAGAGATGAGGAAACAGGCTCACAAGGGTTAAATGATTTGCCAGTGATAACATAGTTAATAAATATTGGGCTGGGAATAGAATTTAGATCTTCTGAATTTCAGATTCTGGTTCTTTTCACGTTCAGAATAATAGAACTAGAATTTAAAGAGCTTAAAAGTCTTTTGTAGCTGTTTAGTCATTTTTTAGTTGTATCTAATTCTTTGTGACCCCACTTAGGGTTTTCTTGGCAAAGATGCTGGAATGGTTTGCCATTTCCTTCTCCAGCTCATTTGACAGATGAGGAAACTGAGGCAAACAGGGTTAGGTGACTTGCTCAGGGTCATACAGCTAATAAATTTCAGAGGCCAGATTTTAACTCAATCTAGATGCATTACTCTATCTACTGTGCCATCTAATTATCTAAAAAGTTCTTAGAAGAAATCTTAGTTAACCCTTTGACTTTTGTAGATGAGGAAATTTGGCCCAGAGACAAGTTATATGACTTGCTAAGACTGCAAAGGTAATTAGTGAGTGACCAGTTTTTGATGTTCTCTCTCTCTCTCTCTCTCTCTCTCTCTCTCTCTCTCTCTCTCTCTTTCTCTCTTTCTCCCTTCCTCCTTTTCCTTTTCTTTTTTCTCCTCCTTCTCCTCTTCTTCCTCTTCTTCATCCTTCCCTCTTTTTTCTTGTTCTTCTTTCTTCTCTTCTCTCTCTCCTCCTTCTTCTCTTCCTCCTCCTCCCCTTCCCCACCCTTCTCCCTCCTTCCCTCTCTCAAATTTGTGTGATATTTAATTGTTTTGATTTTCCTCCTAACATTCTGACTACTATTCCATTTCCATTCTGTGCTCATCTTTCTTGGCTCCAAAAGGTAAATGTTCTTAAGGTTCTCCTCTCACCTCATTTGGTTGTTTGGTTGTTTTTTATATTAACTTCAGCAGCCTCAAATACTAGGATTTAAACTCTGTAGGGGATGATTCTTAAACTTATATTTCCAGGAAGAACTTCTTTTTAAGCTAACTTATCCTGTACATACTGCCGCTATATAATTTTTCTAACTAAAAAATCTTGAGAAATTCCCAATTTCTATAAAAGCTCTCCATAGCCAATATTTCCCCTATTATACCTATCTTATATTTTCCCTCTTCAAATTCATCTATCAATAATTCTGCAAATTGTTTCCACATTCATAACCTTGCTTAAACAGTCTCCTAATGCTTATAAAGAACCCTATTTTCACCTGTTGGCATCCTACCTTGACATTCAAGGCCAAACTCAAGTCCATGTTCTTCATAAAAACTTTTCTAAATCCCCTCCCCTTCTAGTCTCTTATAATATTTTGGATCTTTCCTATGTGCTTACAGTATTCTATTGAATTACAGTAATATGTATATTGGTCTTCCTAACTAGCCTGTAAACTTCTTGGGAGCAAGAATTATGTCTTTTTGTTTTAATCTTTTTTTTTTTTTTTTTTCTGTGAATCAGCCTTTATTTTCCCTTCCCTCATTAAAAAAAGAAAGAAAAAAATAAATCTCTTAAGATTCTCATAACAAATTTGGCTATATTCAAAAAATATAAGTTTCTTTCTGCCTTTTGAGTCTATTACCTCATTGACTCACTTAGAAGGTGTTTATCATGTGCTGGATCTGGAGTCAGGAAGACTCATCTTTAAATGTGACCTTATGCTTACTAGCTGTGTAACCCTGGACAAGTCACTTACTCTATTTGCCTCAGTTTCCTCATCTGTCAAATGAGCTGGAAAAGGAAATGGTAAAAACTCCAGTTTTTAACCATGAAAACACCAAAAGGGGGGGGGGGCAGTTAGGTGGCACAGTGGATAGAGAACCAGCCCTGAAATCAGGAGGACCTGAGTTCAAATCTGGTCTCAGACACTTAACACTTCCTAGCAAATCACTTAACCCCAATTGCCTCAGCAAAAAGAAAAACAAAAAACAAAAAAATAAAAACTAAGAAAATCCCAAAAGGGATCACAAAGAATCAAACATGACTGAAAATGACTGAATAATGACAACAAAATCATGCTTTTTTATTTGTCCTCTGCAATTTAGAGCCTCATCTTTTCTGGCTTGATAAGAACCTTCTAATTTTTCTTCCCACTTTTTGGACTTAACCTCCAAGCTTTTTTCTTCCTATTTTAAAAATTGATGCTTTAAAAAAAAGGTCATAGTCATTTGCTCATATCTTCCTGTCTACCCTCATTGAATCCACACAAAACTGATTGAATAGATATTCCAGCATCCTGTTTCCACAGTCTGTCACCTCCACCAAAAGAGGGATATGTATTTGATCATCTGTGTAATACAGATGTAGTGAGATCTAGAAGAAAAAATAGAATAAGTCAAAAGATCTGCATTCAACAACAAAATTTTAAACATTTATTGAGCACTTATTATGTACAATTTGGAAAAGATAAAATTACAAAGACATCCCTCATGTTTAAAACACATTACTCTCAGCTTTTCTCAGCTTTTACTCCCTCTTTTCTGGATCTCTCAATTCAATTGTCATTTAATTTATGGTCAGAAAACTATCTTAAAGATTATTGTACCCCCTGCCTGAGATAAACCTCCCTAAACCTCCATTTTCTCCAATAGAAAAAGAGTCATATGAAATCCACTCAGATTAATAATTAATATTACTCTTTCCTTAACTCATGTTATTTCCTCCTAATCCCTGCATTTTTTAGGGCATCTCTGGGAGTTTCTTGGTTGGTTGAGGAAGGTTCCTGTCATTCAGAAAAATTTCAGTCTCAGCCCTGAGTTCAAAAAATTATGATAAAACTCCCTGCCCCCCTTCCCCACCTTATTTTCTTGCTTTTAGCATGATGAGTATGCATTAGTAATAAAAAAAAATTGCAATGCTTCTGCATTATACTTGCGTCACTACAATTTGTAATTCACTGAACAGCAGTACAAAGGTTGAGAATCCCATTTATGATCGCTGTCACAACTATTTTCTTCTGCTGTTTTTATGCAAAAGTTGCCATAGACAAATTAAAAAACAGCACGGCTGTGTTCCAATAAAACTTTACTCATGGACATTGAAATTTGAATTTTCTATAATTTTTCTTTTTTGGGGTGAGGCAATCAGGGTTAAATGACTTGTTCAGGGTCACACAAGTAGTAAGTGTCTGAGGTCATATTTGATCTCAGATCTTTCTGAGTCCAGGGTGCTCTATCTACTGTACCACCTAGCTGTCTTGGAATGATTTTCACATATCACAAAATATTTTTCTTTTAATTTTTTGGTGATTTAAAAATGCAAAAAAACATTCATAGCTCACAAAGATATTCATTTCCTAAAATAGATGTTAGGCCAGATTTGACCTGTGTACTATAGTTTATGGACCCTTAAGTCACAGAACGAGGACTTAATAATATCTCACATTTATATATCATTTTTAAAATTTCAAAGCGTTTTACACATAAAAGATTATGTATTACAAATATCTCATTTTGTACTCACAGTAACTCAAGGAGGTAGATGTTATAATAATCCCCATTTTATAGATGAGGAAACTGAGGCAGACAGAGGTTAAATGCCTTGCCCAGAATCACACATCAAGTAAGTGTCTGAGGCAGGATTTTAACTCATTATTTTTGGCTTCAAGTTCCTCACTCTAGCTTCTGCGGTTTAGCTACCCTATGTCTAATACCTTAAGTTCATACAGCTGATCAAAGTTCCCTTGCCTTTCTTGCCATTACTCATGATCCATTAGACAAACCTCCCTTCCCCTTCCCTCCAAGGAAGGAGAATCTCCCCCCAAGTCCTTTCCTCATGTCCTTCCCTCAAGTCCTAGTGGCTGCTTTATACCCAGGCAAAAAGGAAGCCTTTAGTCTTTGGAGCCAAACAAGTTTTAAGAACATTCTCAATAATTTTTTTCTTTTTTATTGAGGAAAAACTAGACTAACTTTCCTGAGGGAAGGTGTTTAGATATTATTCTACCAAACAGGGGTCCTCAAACTTTTTTATTTTGTGAATCCCTTTAGTAGACTGGTGAAATCTATGAACCTCTTCTCAGAGTAATGTCTGCTTCCTAGTAAGGAGAATACTAAATTTTTATTGGAAATGAGTGAAAATAATGATGCAGTTTTTTTCCTATACAACTTCATAGCCTCTTTGATATCTACCCATAGACCTCTTGAGAAGGGGTGGAATCTGTTGAATTCAGATTACCTTGTGTTATTTCTATCATAAACCCCATTCCCCAAATTCCTGTCTTTTTGATACCATTGTATTTAGTTTGAAAAGTTCTTTTTGTGTAATATCTCATTTAAGCCTGTTAAGCAGTCCTATATGTATTATAGTAGTCACCTCTGTTCTCATTTATATATAAGAAAATTAAGGTTCACATCAACACCCAGAGAAAGGACTGTGGGAACTGATATTTTGTGGATCACAAGATAGCATTTTCACTTTTTGTTGTTGTGAGCTTGCATTTTGTTTTCTTTCTCATTTTTTTTTTCTTTTTGATCTGATTTTTCTTGTGCAGCAAGATAATTGTATAAATATATATACATATATTGGATTTAACATATTTTAAAAATATGTTTAACATATATTGGACTACTTGTCATCTAGGGGAGGAGGTGGGGGGAAGAGGGGAAAATTTGGAACACAAGGTTTTGCAAGGGTCAATGTTGAAAAATACCTATGCATATGTTTTAAAAATAAAAAGCTTTAATTAAAAAAAGTTTTAAAAAAAGAAAATTAAGGCTCAGAAAATTTAAATGACTTACTTATGTTTTTATAATAAGAAAATGTTAGTGTTCATCTTCAAGTCCAGCACTCTACCTACCAGACAGTCTTTGAGACAGTGTGGAACAATGGAAAGGGTATTGGACCTGGTGCCATCAGAGATCTGAATCCTGATACTTTTTAACTTATAGAAAAAAAATAGTTCAACTTCTCTAAGTTTTAGTGTAAAAACAAAATTTCTTTTGTAAATTTAGGATAATAATATTCATCTCACATGATAGTTATAAAGTGTTAAAAAGATAGATATTATATATCCTGTTCATATTGAACTGCTAATACATGCCATTGTAAATTTTCAGATTAATTTTTAAGTTTGTTAAGATTAGTGGTCAGGTCCTATGAAGTCATCCCTGAGCTCCTAGCAGATAAGACCTTTGTGACATTCTAAAATGGGATGGGAAGGCTTGGAGAGGAATTTCCTCCTTCAGTGAAATTCAGCAGCGGGTCTGAGACTGCCGTCTTGGCTCTCTGGGAGTTCTGAGAGTCTGTGGGATTTGTCAGGGCCCACCTAGTTAGTGTATATTAGAAGTGAGATTTGATCACAGCTCTCCACCCAGACTGGATGTCTGGAACCAGATTAAAATATAATTGGGAAATATTTAACAAAATAAAAGTCCAACAGAACATAGATAATGTTAATATGTGGTTTTCTTAAGTTAATTTGCAGCCTGCAGGGATCCTTATTTAGTGTCCATCTTGAGTTTCACACCAGGGCACTATGTCATGCTGACTCATGACCTTCTACCCTGTATCCTGCTGATTCATGCAAATGCCATTTCCTCCCATTAGATTGTAAACTCTTTAGGGTTCTTTGTATTCTCCCTTACTCCTTAGTATAGTACTTGGAATATAATAGATGTTTAATAAATATTTGTGGATTGATTCTCACTTCTTGTACAGGGCACAGCCACACGATCAATTAATTTTCCTTAGGAAAGGGATTTGTGGTGCATATATTATGAATAGAATCCTAAGAAGATATCCAGGCAATTTGAGTTTGTATTTCTTCCCCCCTTCTCTCTTATTAATTGGATGAAAATGAACTCTTGTATAATGGATAGAAAACCCGACTTCAGCTGTGATGAGATTTGGGTTCAAATCTGATTTCTAACACACAGTGACAGCTATATGATACTGGACAAGTCATAAAATATCTTGATGTTTCATATAACTCAATAAGTCTGAACGTCCCAGACTAATTGCTGATCTTTAGATAGATAGATGAGTTTCCTCTTTGGAAGCTCTGTAAACCTATGAAATCAGTCCAAATCTCTTCCTCTACCCCAAATAAACAAAAATAAAATTGGTAAACTTTGGGTATCATAGAATCTCAGATTTGAGAGAAACTTCAGATGTCACATAGGTCAACCCATATTTCTTTCCTCTGTAAAACATCCCTGACAAATGGTTATTCAGTTTGTGATTGGATTCCTCCAGTAACTCCCCAATAGGGGAGATAGTTCATGCCCATTTGGGATAGTTCTAATTGTGTCACACGTGACATTGGGTGATCATCTATATTGTAATGCCTTACGTCTTTCACACAGGATTGACATCTATTCACTATTTTAGGTTGGCTCATTCACTCTAATCTGCCCTAATATATAAAGATAGCTACAGGGTTACATTCAAACTCTCAGGTGAGCAGAAAAGGAAATGACAAATCACTTCATTATCTTTGCCAAAATACTCGAAAACAGGATCACAAAGAGTCAGATATAATTGAAAATAACTAAACAACAACAAAAATAAAATTACATTTGTTCTAAATCATTGAACAGATCTGGTGTCCACAATTCACCATATGTGAATCAAAAAAAAATTCTACAGTTCTTCAATTCTTCATATACATATTACTGAAGCATTTTATGTTCTCAATTTGATCCAGTATAGAATAGCCTGGTGTATTTAGAATGAATAATTACTGTTTCAGAACTCAGAATCAGAATATTTTAACGGTTTCTCTTACAGTTCTTAGCCAACCTAAGCCCAAAACAAGTGAACTATAAAGGCAGACAATTTAGCAACCACTTTTCTTAGAAGCAAACATGTCTCAGAAAAGTGAACTGCTACTTCCTTATTTTGTGAAGAAGAGTGTGAGGAAAAAGAGAAACTTCACAATGAGTTGACTATTGAATTTAAGGTTCACTAAAAGGTCTTTTTTCATATGAATATGTGTATAGTTATTTCCCCCTCAAATGCATTTTTTTCAGTTGACTTTTTGAAACCAGATGTGTTATGTGAATCCACATTAACCCTATTAAATGTGCCCCATTTTTCTAGTCTGTCAAGATCATTTTGGAATCCTGATTCTGTCACTCAACATATTATCTATCTCTTACAGCTTTTTATTATTTGTGAATCTTTTATTTTTTAATTTTATTTTAAATTTATGGAATAAAAGAAGCATTGCTACAACATAATATAATGAAAAAGATGATTGCACATAAAACTGTAAATCTACTATGAATAACTTGCTATTCCTTTCAAATATACAACAAAATTATCATGTAGATTTCTTTTTTCTCCTGCCCCCCCCCACCCTAGAGATAGCTACAAATAGACACAAAGAGGTTTATATATGTAAAATTATTCTAAACATATTTCTATTTATCAGTTCTTTTTCTGACTATAGATAGCATCTTTCTTTATATGTACTTTATAGTTAACTTGGGTTTTTATAATAGTCAAAATAATTTATTTGTTCAAAATCATTACTTTTTCTATTCTTTAATGAGGCAATTAAGGTTAAGTGAGTTGCCTAGGGTCATACAACTAATAAGTGTTAAGTCTCTGAGGTCAGATTTGAACTGAGATGTTTCTGACCAGAGCCATTGCTTTATCTACTGAGCCATCTAGCAGGGTCCAAAGTTATTTTAAAAACAATATGTCTGTTACTGTTTGTAATGTTCTCTTGATTCTGTTCACTTCATTCTTCATTATTTCATGCAAGTTTTTCCATAACATAGTAGTATTTTATCACAACCATATACCATAATTTGTTCAGCTACTCCCCAGTTGATGAACAGTCCTCCAATTTCCAGGTTTTTTTTTTTTTTTTTTTCAAAGAGAGAGCTACCACAAACATTTAAGAAATATAAGCTCTTTTCTTTTTTCCCTAATTATCTTTGGAAAGAGGTCTAATAGTGGTGTTTCTGGGTCAAAGGATAGTTTAATAACTCCTTGGGCATAATTCCAGATTGCTCTTCAAAATGGTTGGATCAGTTTACAATTTTACCAATAATAAATTAGTGTCCCGATTTTCCCACATTTCTTCCAATGTTTGTCACTTTCTCCTTCTATCGTTTTAGCTTTTTTTCAGGTATGTATAAGATTATTGCTTTACTCTGTATTTCTCTGAATCAAATTTTTTTTTTTTGGTCACCTGAAAATTTGAGAAAAATGTAATATCCTGTCTTCCAAGCCACTGGTAAAAATGCAGGACAGAATAGAACCGAAGTCAGAACTCTGTGTTATTTCATTAGAAATCCTACTCCATACTGATATCGATCCATTAACATTGCTCTTTGGGTCTGGTTGTTCAATCAACTACAAATTCTTCTAATTATGCTATCATAATCCCATATCTCTCTTTATATTCCACATGACTATCATGAGAGATTTTATCAAGTGACTATGAAATCTTGGCGTATTATGTCTATGATATTATCTTGATCTATCAGCCTAGTAATCTTTAAGATGGCATGATTTGTTCTTGATGAGCTCATGCTGGTTTGCAGTGATCAGTTTGCTTTTCTTTGAGCCCATAAAGCTTTGTTTGAAAATATTGCCAGAAATTGGTATGAAACTTAAAGAACCTACCTTCTCCAGTCTTGGGCCACTTTCCTAACCCTATTATTTTTCTTTTGTTTTTATAAATCAAACATTTATTCTTTACCCACACTCCCACAAGAGGTTTCTTATAACAAAGTAAAACAAATTAGGTAAAACTAATAATACAATGCCTTCATCTGAAAATGCATACATCTCACCTCTGTAGCATTTCTCCCATGTCAATTTTTTAAAAAAGTTTTGTTTTCATTTTTTTAGGTTATACATGCACATTCATTTTTACATATTTCCATATGAGTCATGTTGGGAGTGAAAAATCTGAACAAAGGAAAAAAAAATATGAGAAAGAAAAAAAAAAAGGAAAAAAGGTGAAAATAGTGTGTGTTGATCTACATTTGTCCTCCATAGGTCTCTCTCTGGATGCAGTTGACATTTTCCACCCAAAGTTTATTAGAATTGCCTTGGATTGGTGAATTGCTGAGAAGAACCAAGCCTAAAATAATTGATCATCACACAATCTTGTGGCTATGTACAAAGTTTTCCTGATTCTGCTTGTTTCACTTAGCATCATTCTAGGCTTTCCTAAAAGTGATTGTTTATCTTTTTTTTTTAATAGAACAATAATATTCTATTATTTTCATACACCATAACTTATCTAGCTATTCCCCAATTAATGGGCATCTACTGATTTTTCAATTTTTTGCCACCCCATTTTTGCATATATTTTCCCTTTTTATGATCTTTTTGGGATACAGGGTCAGTAGTCCCACCTCTATTTTTAATTAAACAAAAACCCCACAAAAATATACCTCCCCAATCAGGATAATTAATCAGAGTTTTTCATTTACATTTTTTTAGTCATTCACATTAATCTTATGGTTCTGTTTATTTCATTGTGCATCAGTTTATATAGATCTTTCTCATTTTCTCTGAATTCCTTATATTAATTATTTCTTACTACACAATAATATTCTATTACATTCACATATCACAGTTTATTATATCATTTGCCATTGTATGTCATTTTATTTCTAGTTCTTTGCTCATCATAAATAATTTAACACTTATAAATCCTTTATTTTACCCCAAGAAATAGAATTAAAGAATTTGTATTTATGAAACTATTCATGCTAACATTTTTACCTTAGTTTCCTCATCTATAAAATGAGCTGGAGATGAAAATGGCAAACCACTTCAGTATCTTTTTCAAGAAAACTTTGAAACAATACAATAGCAACAACAGTAATAGCAACAACAATAACAACAAAACCCTACTTATAAAGGCTGCCATCATAAAATGGCAAATGAGAGAAAATTAGTGTATGACATTTCCGAATCTATTAGAAACATGGCATATATATGATTTAAATACTAGTTCTTCCACTTATTACTATCTTTGTATAGTTTAACCACAATGGTCCTCAGTTTTCTCTTGTGAAAAATGGATTATATCAAAGGTCAATAAACTAAGATCATAGACCAAAACCAGTCTGGCACCTGTTTTTGCACAGTACCTACCTCACAGGGTTGTTATGAGGTCCTAATGATATAATAATTTTAAAATGCTTAACACAGTGTCTATGCATAGTTAAGTGCTACCTAAATGTTAGCTATTCTTATCATTGTTACTAAAAATAGATTTTTACATTTTAAAGTACAATAAAACTTGATTTAAAATATTTTTTAAAAACCATTTTTAGCTCATAGGTCACACATTATAGGTATTGGATCAGACTTGGACTAAGGTTCATAATCCCTCTGGACATAATCCCTATAGGAATAGTTGCCTATTCCTGGATCTGGTGATCGCTAATCAATTTCTATGGAAATATGACTTGACTAAATAAAACTGAAGTAAGAAAAAAGAAAAATAAGAACGAATATGAAGTTATTAGTTGTATACTCAATTACCTGTGTTAGCTTGTGTTAGGATGCAATTCCTTTCTGATCTTGAGATTCTGTGATTTGTTCTAAGACAGTTATAGATTATATAGATTTTAGATAGTTATAGATTAATAACTTAAGAGATTGTTTGTAACAAAGTATACTTTTCTTTTCAATGTCTCCAGGGTTAAGGAATGGTATCCCTGTTATATGGAAAATTCTTATAAAATATTTTGGCTCTCCCTTTGTATAAGAGAAGAAAAACTAATTTTTTTCCTTTTTCTTTTATGTTGTGTTTATAGTACCTTATTGTAAAATGTGGGTTAAGTATTTGGTCATAGGCTTTATTTGAAGGAATAACTGTAAAACAATTAAGAAAAACTAATCAGCCTTCACCAGAAAATGCAGGCAATCAACATTCCATATATGTAACATTTCTCCCACCTATATCTATAGCCATACATAAAGACTTTGAGATGAAGGACAAGATCCAATTAAACGAAGAGTTATTTTATTTTATTTTCTGCATTGGAACACATAGTATAAACCTTGCTTGTCATTTGAAGGAGGGCCAGGCTGAGGAGTGTGATTTTTGCTAGTCTTGGATTTAGCTTAAAAAACACAGTCCATAGTATTCTAGGAACTGACAATATTCTAGGAAAGTAAAACAAAAAAAAATTATAGGTCATTTTTTCTTTTTTTAAATGTGGTGCCAAAGAAAACATTTTAAAAAGAGAAGAAATTTTCAGTTAGAAACAGCTTCAGGAGAGAGGGGCAGACTGGTTCAGTGGACTGTGTCTTCTACAAATATGTCATATTGGGGCTGCTATCATTCTATAATGACTCTAGGACTGATATTAAACTCTCCAGGCTTCAGAAGATCCAGCTGAAAAGGAGAAAGAAAAAAAAATGAAATTATTTCCATGTATTGCCATCCCATCCCCTTCAGATGATCTGCCTTATACTATATTTCTCTTCCATTTGCATAAAAATTTATATCTCTCCCCTAAGAGTGTGGGCTCTTGAGGGCAGGTAGAACCTTTTGTTTTTCTTTATTCTTAGCACAGTTGTCTGGCACATGGTCAGCACTTAATAAATGTTCTTTCATTGATTGACAGATATTACTGATGATAAAAAAAATGACAAAGCCTTATGCAAACATAAAATTGACAAATGTGAACTAAAACTAAGCCTGTGTGGGATGGTTTGAGAAAAATCTCTTTTCTTAGTTTACTGTGGGTGAATAGCTGTGGGCAGTAACAGAAGGAGTTGTGGTATAGACAAAAGAAAAATGTGTCCTCTCTTGTCCTAGCTAGTGAAATGGATACAATAATATTTGTACTGCTTATCTCAAAGGATTGTTGTGGGCAAAAGTAATGTGTAGATTGTGTGAACAAAAGTAAACTATAATCTCCCCAAATATCCTTATATTTAACAAAAGTCATTGAGAAGATATATCCAATAACAGTGAACAACTAAGGCTTGAGCAAGTACATTATCTAGCTATCTATAAATAAATATACCATTTATCTTTGAATCTATGAATTAATTAATCTGCCTATAATGCTATCATCTATTTATGATTTTTTTAATGAATCAATCTGTCTCTATTCATGCAAGAAGACAATGGCTCTGTAATTTATAGTCTTAGAGAGTTTGGGGTACTGGGAGGTTAATTGATTTATGCAGGGACATACAGTCAGCAAGTATCAAAGGCAGAACTTGATGCTAGGTCTTCCTTACACTGAAGCCATCTATCTGTTCACTACTTCTCTCCCCTGCTCCCCCATATTATTTAAGTATTATATACTTAAATCCCATGGCTCTGGGTGATTAGGGTTCAGCTAATGATTCAGGAGACAGCTAAGTGGCTTAGTGAGTGGATAGAACTCTGGGCTTGAAGAAAGATATGAATTCAAATGTAGCCTTAAGTGCTCACTAGCTATATGACCCCAGACAAATCACTTAACTTGTTTGCCTTAATCCACCGGAGAAGGAAAGAGTAAACTCCTCCAGTATGTTTGCCAAGAAAATCCTATGGGAAATATGGTCCATGGGATCAAAAAGAGTCAGACACGATTAATGACTGAACAACAACAATGATTTTATAAAAATTGAAAATATTCTCAGGTACGCAAATTTCATGAAGAAACTGATGATAGGAGTTACAAGATTAAATGGAACAGGGATGTCTGTAGTTATCTTATTTCTCTCTGTCTCTGTCTCTAGCACAACACCGAAGCAAAGACAATAGAAAAAATGTAAATGAGAGAAAAGTATTTCCTTTTAATGAAATTTAAAAAAAAACATTTTAATAGGGTAAAGGACAGCTAGGTAGCACAATAGATAATTGAGAAGATTCATTTTCCTGAGTTCAAATCTGGCTTTAGATATTTACTAGTTACTTAATCCCATTTGCCTCAGTTTCCTCACCTGTAGAATGAATTGGAAAAGGAAATGGCAAACCATTCCAGTATCTTTGCCAAGAAAATCCCAAATGGGATCACAAAAAGTTGGACATGACTGAAAAGATTGAAAAACAAAAGAGCCAAAATGATTTTATCTTTCTGTAAGATGGGAAGTATATACTTACATGATATAAATGAGTATTATCCCTTTCTTTCTGCATTTGATGATTTAGAACAAAAGTTTCATAAACTGTAGGTTATAATTCCCTATGAGGTCATGTAACTGAAGGGGGGGGGGGTCACAAAAAATTTGGCAACAGCAAAAGGTATCAAATATTCCACCAAGATTTAATTTTTTGTGTGAAAATAAACAAACACAGCCATTTCATTAGTATACAATTATGCTTTAGTCTTTAATAAATCATAAAATTATATGCATGCCAAAGAATTGCCTTAAAATAAATTTCTTTATGATTTATTACCAGAAATGCTTGATTTATATACCTATTTTGTATATTTATATATTTCAGATAGTATAAAAATTTCTCTGAAAAAAAAGTTGGGAAAAGTTTAAGAAATCCTGATTTAGAGGGTGGGTGGGTGAGACTGGTCTGTCCTTGGTTTTTCAATCCACATCTTATTTCGAGCCCCAAATAGCCCAAACTCAGTATCACTCCCATAAGATTTTCCCATTAGATTCTTGCAACAGATAAGTTCTGGTCAAGAAATCTATTCTGGGTCCATGAAGGATGACTGCTCACATTCCACTAGGGTCAGGAAACAGGAAACCAAACAAAGGAAAGAAACACAGGGAAAAAAACTA
Source organism: Sarcophilus harrisii (assembly GCF_902635505.1). Taxonomy (NCBI): domain Eukaryota; kingdom Metazoa; phylum Chordata; class Mammalia; order Dasyuromorphia; family Dasyuridae; genus Sarcophilus; species Sarcophilus harrisii. The sequence continues at coordinate 492,934,194 of NC_045426.1, read as the reverse complement.
AAAGAGATAGAAACAGGAAAGGATACTCTTTCCAATCTGATTTCCTAATAATTAGCTCCCCTTTTTCCCCACTCCCCAGGCTTTGAGTAGAAAGATGGGAATGCAAGGGACAGTTTTGGTTAATCTCAGTCATTCAGTTCATGGTCAAATTCTTTTACTTTCTAAATAGTATTTTATTTTTTCAAATATATGCAAAAATCATTTTTAATATTCACCTTTGCGAAGCTTTGTGTTCCAAATTGCTCTCTCTCCCCAGCCCCAAGACAGCAAATATCCAATATAGGTTAAACATATGCAATTCTTCTAAACATATTTCTATATTTGTCATGCTGCGCAGGAAAAATTAAATCAAAGGGAGGAAAAAACCCAAGAAAAACAAACAATAAAGCAAACAAATGGCAACAATAAAAAGGTGAAAATACTATACTTTTATCCAAATTCAGTCTACATATTTCTTTTTCTGGATGTGAATGGCACTTTCCAAACCAAATCTATTGGAATTGCATGACCAAAGTCAAATCATTGTTAAAATTTTGAGACTTTTGAGCCTGCACAATTGCTTCATGTCCTATGACCATATCATCACACTCTCTCAGTCATTTGTGCATACCTTGGATAGCACCATACCCCATTTATGGCTATCTCTGCAATATAGAGTTGTGAAATGCCCACTATGATCAATAGTGGTCTTCTCACTGTTCCTTGCTCACAATACTCCATTTTCTGACATGGAGCCTTTTCCCTGGCTTTTCCTCATGTCTGGATGGCTCTCCTTCCTCCTAGCTTCCCTGCCTTCCTTTAAGATATAATTCAAATCTTACCTTTCTTTAGAAGGTCTTTCCTTCTTTTCTTCATCTCTATCCCTGTCCCTACCATGCTGTTAGTCCTTTCCCCTGGAAGTTATCTTTTATCTATAGGGTATATTTCTTGGTTGAATTTTTTTTTTCATATTTGTCTCTCCCATTAGAATATGAGCTTCTTTAGGACTGGGATCATGTTGTTGCCCTTCTATGTACTCCCAATGCTTAGTGCAATGCCTGACACTAAAAGCTTCTTCAATGGTTGTTGAATGTGTACCTGATATACTAACCTCCCATCCTTACATCTGCCCATCTTCTTCATCCCAAACCTATTATTTGTCTATCTAATCCAGGTCTTTCTCTTTGATTTTCCAATCTATTACAATTCCTCTAGTCTTTCTTTCCTCCTTTCATAGCTTTGGCTTTATTGTTGATCAATTCAACTTTTTTCCTTCTTTGTCCTTGAATTCCTTGTCTCCTTATCCTGTTACCAGCCATACTTTATTAGACCTCACCCCTAAGTTATCCCAACAATTTGTCTTCTGGTCATGTGCTTCTCAAAATTGTTGGAGAAAGTCATGCAACAGGGATGACTGAGCCTACCAGAAATTTCTGATTTCAACTGGGCTCTTACCACTGCACAGAAATCCTTTTGCTATTTCATTGAATCTGAGTCATACTCTCTACATTAGCTCTTCTCTCTCTTTACATAAAATCTCCTACCTCATTTATCCTTATTTCTTTTTTAGCAGAGGACCTAATGTTCTACTTTACTATAATGGGAAATGAAAAAAAAAAAAAAAGGATCATTAAGCCCAGCACAGGGAAATCTGCCTACAAAGAGCAAAATTTTAGTAATTTTCAGCTTATCTTCTAAGGTCCAGCTTCTCAACCTCCAGGGTGGGGCCACTAGGCTCTCTATTGCCCTTTACTTCCCTTCATTCCTAGCTAGCTTGTTTTTATTTTTGCTTTGTTTTATTTATTTATTTTTACTCTTCTAAGTAGTTATTGTTGTGGAACACAGTACTTGACAGGCATAGTGGATAGAATGTCAGTAGTGAAGTCAGATATACTCATCTTCCTGACTTCAAATCTGGTTTCAGACTCTTACTAGCTATGTCATCCTGGACATTTCACTTAATCTTGTTTGCCTCAGTTTTCTCACCTGTAAAATGAGCTGGACAGCTTTTAAGGCTCAGTATAGATGCCACCTTCTCCTCAATCCCTTTCTTGATCCTCAGGTATTAGTGTTCTGTTTTCACACCATCTTATATTGATTTATCTGTGACCATGTTATATCATTCCAGTAGAATGAAAAATTTATTTATAAATGGAGGAATACATGACTAGTCCCTACTCCTTAACGACAGTGACTTTAAAAATTTCCTTTTTTAATTTTCAGGTTCTAACACAGTATCTTGTATATAAGAGATTTTTAATAAAGTTTTCTTTGAATTTAATTGATCTAGTAGAGAACAATTATTTTTAATGATAATGGGGCAGCTAGGTGGCACAATACATAGAGTTCTAGATCTGGAGTCAGGGAGACTCACCTTCCTGAATTCAAATGTAGCCTCACATACTTCCTAACTATATGACCTTGGACAAATCATTTTACCCTGTTTGCCTCAGTTTCCTCATATGTAAAATGATCTGGAGAAGAAAATAGCAAACCACTTCAGTATCTTTAACAAGAAAATTGCAAGTGGGTTCATAAAGAGCTGGACATGATTCCAATAACTAACAATTATGAATTTTTTTTTTTTTTTGGTAATGATCTGCCTTATTCCCAGTGGCAACTTAAACTTTTCAAACTTAATTAATTGCTATTTTAGAGCCAGTGTAAAGTAGGGGTTTGAAGCCTTGAGCAATTCCCTGGGATCATTATATTTGAGGGCAGAGGATCTGAGAAAGTTCTGTTAATTACTACTTGTATGATCTTGGGTAAGTCAATTATTCTGGGCCTTAGTTTTTTCAATTATAAATTAAAAAGCTGGAAGAAATGAGTTCTAAGTTCTCTTCTAGATCAAATTTTATAATCTTACTATATCATCAATGTATTTTGATTGGCAGTAAGAAAGTGTAGAGTTTCCATATCAGACCTCCCTTTCCACCTTCCCAACAATGTCACAGATTATTCCTGCATTCATTATTTTTAATTCACATAAGGAAATAAATTATTTCTTTCTTTTTTTTTTTTTTTTTAATATTATTGAGGCATTTTGCTCTTCCACCAGACATTTCTGGAAAATTTTCCTCATTTCTCCTTTTTTTCTTGAAATTGAATCCTCCATTGAGCCAAAACCAAAATGAACCCCCTCCTAATCCACACAATCCCCAACAACAATCCCCAAACAAAAAACTCCAATTCCCCCCAATCTGATTACCCAAAAATACCTACCCCCCAAAATATTTTCACTTAGAATACTAATCTTGCAATATTCTCACTACAAATAAAGAGACCAAGAGATAGACAAATTAATTTCATTTTTCTTTATGAAACACTTAATTTATGCATGTTTTCTCATTTCATAGCCCTGGAAATTGTAATATGTACATGGTGAAAGATCAAGGGATCATTGATTTAGAGCAAGAAGGGATATTAAATATCAACCCTTCCTTCCTTCCTTCCATCCTTCCTTCTTCCTTCCATCTTCTCTCTCTCTCCTCCCCCCCCCCCTTCCAGCCATCTGTCTCCCGGTCTGTCTCCCCATCCCTGTCTGTCTCTGTCTCTCTGTTTCTGTGTCTGTCTGTTTCTATCTCTGTCTGTCTGTCTCTTTTTCCTTTTCTCTTTCTCTCTCCTTTCTGAGCAGATGAGGAAACTCAGCTTAGATAAGTGAAGTAACTGATCAAAGTCACATAAGAGGCAAAATTGTAATTTGAATCCAGATTCTCTGACTTCAGAGGAATTCCTTCTCATTATAAAATGCTGCCCCTCTACCCCACACTTCTCCCAGGTGACTTGCCAGTAGGCACAGGTGGGTGTAGTGGGTGTGGTGGTGCTGTGTAGGGTAGTCTCAAACTGCAGGTGCTGAGAGTACTGGGAAGTGCTGAGTGGTGGGATTGGGGACTAATGACTCAGAATTGGAAGTGACAATATTAGTATATACCATAGATACTTGCATGTATACACACTGATAAATAAGTGCTTACCAAAGCATTTTCCTCATTTGACTTGTAAAGCATCCACCACATTCCCAGGACTTTACCCTCCAGGGGCTACTCACCCACTTCTTATTACTTTATTTCCAATAATTTGCTTTTATTGATGTGTCTAATAGCCTCAAACTTTCTCAGGAGAGAGTAGTATCTTCCTTCTCATCCCAAATTCCCAGAAGATTTCCCGGGGCCATGCATGGAGCCAATGTGACAAATATTTGCTCTCATATTTCCAGCCACTCACCTACTCAGCCATCCATCCATCCATCCATCCATCCATCCACAAACATTTATTAAATATTTACTATGCACATGGCACTATGCTACATACTATGGCTATGAGATAAAAATAAAATACTTCCTGCTCTCAAAAAACATGCATTCTATTTTAGGAAACAACATAGGGTTGGGTTTGAATTCAGGAAAACCTGAGTTCAAATCTATCCTTGGCCACTTACTAGCTATGTCACTCTGGACAAGCCATTCAAAACTTTGCCTCAGTTTCCTCTTCTGTAATAAAAGCACCTACCTCTCAAGGTTGTTGTAAGGATCTAATGTGATAATATTTGAACAGTGCTTATCACAGTGTCTGACATGTACTATATAAATGTTATTTATGTTATTATTAAGTAATTATTATAAGTAATATAATAATATTATATACATTTTTATTAAGTAAGCACATATAATAATATAAATGAGTGGTTTCATAAACAAGACATTTATAGTCTTATAAATAAGATCTTTCTAATTAAGTTGAACAAATTGAGGAGTAGTATGATATGGCAGATAAACCTGATAGCACAGAAATAAGAAAAACCAGGATTTAAATTATGCCTCTGGCATTTACTAGCTTTGTGCCCCTGGGCTAGTTAGTCTCTCCAGACTCAGTTTCTTTCTCTGTAAAATGAAGGAATTGGACTAAAGTTGATTCCAGCATTAAATTTATGCTGAACCTGAATCCTATGAATTTGAACCTGATGGTGTGGACTTAGGACCTCCCAGAAGCTCTCTTCTCTGAGACAGGTATTAAGATAGGAAAAATGTCCTACCTTTGCTGTCAGTGAGGAAACCTGTCTGCCTACCCCAATTCCCAGGAGCCTCAAGGCCACTAGGTGGAGCTTCATGGGGCAGGCAAAAAATGGATTTCTGGAGAGGAGACTTCTGGAGTATTTGAAGGCTTCACATGGAAGGGATAGTAGATTTGTTTGGCCCCAAAAAGCAAAATTAAAAGAAAAAAAAAGATAATAGTTGCAAGGAGACAGCATTTTCCCCCCCCCCTTTCTGATTCCAATTTCTCTATTCTGCTTCTGGAGGAGATAGAAATCAGCATTAGGAAGATTAATTAAAATAACCCAAAGCATAAATTCCCTGTCATAGTAGGTACTTTATAAATTTTTGTAAATGAAGTAATATAACTGAAAAATTGGGTTTATCTCTTGAGTTTATCTCTTGAAGCACTGAAACTTTCTGAATTTCACAAGGCTTGTCAAGATTTTAAAATATTGTTTGAGGGTGAGAGCAGGAAAAGCAGATGAGAAAGAATGAGCAAAAGTTATCTAAATTTTCAGCTTTGGAAAATACTGGCAAGAGAAATCCTTTTTGACTGCTTTGGCTGTGTGAAAAACCCAGAAAGGAGACTTTGGGATGCTTTTAAAGCCCTAGGATGTCAGATTTAGGCAGTCCCACAAGATGTGTAGGCTTCAGTGATGAAGTAAGTGGAACATTTCACACAATTTTCAACAGGGCAGAGTTAAGATGGTGCTTTTGCCTTCAAAAGGGTAGGGGAAAAGATGACTTCTTTTCCCTATATACTCTCAATTGCTAAGTAACATTGCTACGAGATTTCTTTTTTCTAATCCAACCTTCACAAAAGTATCAAAGCTAATTTCATAAAGTGCAGATCTAACCATGTCATTCTGCTACTCCATAAGTTCCCATGACTCCCTATTGCCTTAAAAATCAAAAGCTTCTGTTTGGCTTTTAAAAAAATATGCTTTTATTGATATCATTTAAAAAAAAATCCCCATAGTTTTCCTTCCCTGATCCCTACCAGGAAGCCATCCAATATAACAAAAAGTATTTTAAGACACCCCTCTCCCCCCCCAAAAAAAAGGAAAAAAGAAAAGAAACCCAGTAAAAGTATTAATATAATGAAAATGTTTGAAAATATGTGCAATGTCCATCATTTGTGGGCTTTTTAGCCTGGCAAGGGATTGATTTGGGAGTGTCTTCTTGTATTTCTTCTTTTGAGCTATATTTAAATGTTTGCAACATTAATTTTTTTTTTGTATGTGTAGTTGTTCTATTCCATTGTAGTCACTGTATATATTGTTTTCTTGACTATTTGCTCTATTCTACATCAGTTCAGGTAGCTTTTCCCAGGCTTCTTGTATTCATTATACTATTCTTTCTTGCAGCACGGTAATGTTCCATCACATGCATGTAATACCATTTGTTTGATTTCTCAATCAATCAGGTATCTACTTTGTCCCAAATTCTTTGCTATCATTAAAAAGTGGTATTATAAACATTTTGGTGTATGTGGGGACTTTTTTCTTTCTTTTCCTTATCCTTCTTAGAGGGATAAGGCCAGGAAGAGAATTTCTGGGTCAAAGGATTTGGACATTTTAGTCACTTTATTTGTTTAATTTCAAATTTATTTCCAAAATGGTTATAGTGGTTCACAATAAAATGTAAGTTCCCTGAGGACAAGAAATTTTTGTTAAATGTTTGTATCTCTAGCATCTAGTGTAGTATGTGTCTAGCATATAGTAGGTGCTTATGCATTATTAAAAGATTCTTAATTGTTTGTTTCATTAAATAAAGTACAGTAAATATGATCCTCTTCAATTTGCAAGCTTCTTACCTCTCTTACCCAAGCTTTCATCCTCTTGTTTGCACACAGTTGCTTGCTTGTTGTCCTCTCCATTAGATAGTGATTTCTTTGAGAGTAAGGACTATCTTTTGCCTTTCTTTGCATCTCTAGTGCTTAACACAGTGCCTGGAACATAGATGCTGACTATCTGGCTGAGAAGAGGTGGGTTTGATTCTTAGTTCCACTACTTTCTCCCTGTGGGCAAGTAGTTTAATCTCTTGGAATTTTATTGGTAAAATAAAGGCCCCTTTCAGGTCTAATCAATTGGTGATACTGTAAATATACAATAACAAAAACGATAATTAACATTTATATGGTCTTAGTATAGGTGAAGTGCTTTGCAATTATCTCATTTGATCCTCACAACAACTCTGAGAGGTAGTTGCTATTAGTTTCCCCATGTTACAGATGAGGAAAATTGAGATAAACAAAAGTCAAGTGACTTGCTCAGCTAATATTAAGGACTAATTAGAATTCAGGTCCTCCTGACAAGAGTTCCATCTACTGCACCACCCAGCTGCTTTATTATTAAAACCAGCAGGTATAATGGGTTAATTTCTATTGTTTTTAGAATCTTATGTTTAGAACTGAAAAAGGACATTAGAGATCATCTAATCTGATCCCACCCACTTTATAGTTGAAGAAAATTGATCTCTGAGAGGTTAGATTATTCATGCGAAGTCCCAAGGGGCAGAGCCAAGATTTGAATCCAGGGTCCTTGTCTCCAAATGCAGTCCTCTTCCTTGTACTATGTTGTTTCCAATCCCTTTGGTCGAAAGGTACTTTATAAATATATAAATAAGTAAAGAAATAAATTTTGGACTTGTTATAGTTATGATCTCACCTTATGTGATGATCTGGCTTTTGTCTGTCAACACCTGGATGGGAAGAGTCCAAAGAAAACTTACAGGATGGAGGTGGAGGTGACCCAGTTGTGTGCTCTCCTAGTGCTGAGATCATGCTTCAGTGGGTAACTTTCTTGCTAGTCTATTTTGGACGTTATTTAAAACAAGCTGAAAAGTAGAGGCTCTTGCACCGTGCTGGTAAGGTGAAGCACGAGTCAGTTAGTCAATAAGCACCTATTGAGTGCCTACTATGTACCAGGCACTGTTGATTTCTCAGGATACACAGAAAAGGTGAAAGACAGTTCCTGCCCTTGAACAGCACATAGTCTAATAGATTAGAATCTTGCAGTTTCTCAGCAACTGAAAGATTAGATCAAATTCTCTTTGAGGAAGAAGGGAATGGAGAAAGAACTTTTACTTCTACAATCAGAAGACCAGTGTTTGACCCTACTAATTCTGCCACTCACTAGCTTTTCTTTTGTTAGTCAGTTTTGTCTCTCCATGATCTTATTTGGGATTTTCTTGGCAAAGAAAACCACTGGAGTGGTTTGCCCTTCCCTTCTCCAGCTCACTTTACAGGGGAGGAAACTGAGGCAAATCGGGATTAGTGACTTGCCCAATTATCACACAGCTAGTAAGTGTCTGAGGCCAGATTTAAACTTAGATGAGTTTCCTGACTCCAGACTCTGTCTACTGTGCCAAATTGCTGCCTCACAGCTTTTATGCCTTTTGCAAATCAATTCCCCTGTTTGGGTCTTAATTACCCTATCTGTGAAATGAAAGAATAGGACTGGAGCATCTCACAGATATCTGATCCCCAAAATGGATTTTACTCCCCCGTTCCCTTTCAAGAAATTTAAATGAACTTTTTTTTTTTCTTGGTGCCTTTACTACTAAACACAGTCTTCCTCTGGCTCAGTTTTTGCTGATTCTTGTGAAATGCCCTTCCCTTCCATGTCTGCATATAAAAGAATATTTTATCCGACTTTATGATGGTTTCCTTAAGGTGGTTGTAGCTAAAACTCCATTTACACCCAGCAATTCTGACTGTGTAACTGTGGTTACTCAGGACCAGGATTTTAGTTGTTTCTTATCTTTGGATGCCTGTACCACAAACGTATATGAGATTCTCGCTCAATCTTCCTTCACCAGTGATAAATGAATGTTTTTAGCTTATTTAACAAACAAAAGCATGTTTCTGTCTTATTTAGTAATAATGATGTAAATAATAATAATGTTTTATATTTTTAGAATGCTTTGTCATATTAATCAATTCATCTTTTCTTCACAATAATCCTGTAAAGTAGGTAGGATAATTGTTAGAATCTCCATTTGATAGAAAAGGACACTTAGTCTTAAAGGAGCAAATATAAATGAGTCAACTTAGAATTGTTGGTGGAGAGTTAGAAGGTCAGACCCCAGAAGTTATCTGGTCCAATCCTCATTTTACAGAAAAAGAAACTGAGACCTAGAGAAATTGTCACTTGTCCAAAGTCATACATGTAGTAAATATCAGAAATGGATTTTGAATCAGTTTCTCTCCACCATTCTCAATGCTGTTTCCACTCTGCAAGGCTATATCAATCATGGTATTATGATAACTAGAAATTTGAGGCTATTCACCCCAGAGACTCTGGTTGCTTTCATATAAAGCCCAAAGATTCAGCTTGCCAAACAAGTTCTTTTGTTCAACTTTTGTTACCTATAATTGTGCCAGGTACTAAGGTGGAAATCTGTTTGTCAGGCATTGGTGAAGGAAATTCACCCTGTGTGTGTTTTGTATTTGTGGCATTTTTCCAAAGTCATTAGTGCCACAGGACAGGAAATGGAGTGCCAAGGTGGAAAATGGTGTGGAAAAAAAATAACTTTTAATGGACAACTCACCATTGTGCCATTGTTGCCAAGCTCTCACTCTCAGACAATTCCTTTTTTTTTTTTTTTTTAAATTAATGAGGATGTTTCTAAATATACTCTAATGAGATAAAAGTTCTGGTTACGGAAAATGTTGAACAATCCTGGGAAAGCCTAGAGAAATCTTGTTGGTATTTTATCCAAAGTATAACAGTATTTTGCTAAATGTAGAGTTCTTAGCTTGAGCTTTGTGAACTTGTTTTCAAATATGTATATTTTGGCAACTTCTATTTTAACATAGTTCCTTTGCAATTGAATGTATTTTTCTTTATGCATTCTGAGAAGGGGTCCTCGAACTTCATTGCATTAACTGAAATAAAAGGTTAAGAACGCCTTCACTAAAAGATTCTTGGCTTTCACTTTACTGAGTAGCCTATTGCAAATTAAATACCTTGAACCCTGAGGGTCCATCCTGGACCACTCCCTACGATGTTTTCTCCTAAACACTCAAAGAGGCTATGCATACTTTGACTTTGGTCTTTGCAAGCAGATCCACACTAAGAAGCTAATGACTCCCTTGGGGGCCACCTAATTAGAATTTTAGGGATGGAAGGGAAATGAAGTCAACTTTAGGAACCCTGAAATAATTTTTGTTCAGTTTGCTATTTCAGCTAAAGTGAAAGTCATTTTCAAATGTGAAAAATGACAAATTTATATGCTTAGATTGTGTTTAAAACATCCTAGTAGTTGTTTAAAAAACAAACAATTCCTTTGCTACTTTTAGAGGGAAATGATTCTTATTTCCTTTAATGGCATTGTCTGCTTCAGTTTCCCCATGCATAAGGCAGTGATGATACTTCTCAGGTTTGTTGTGAGGATAAAATGAAATCATATAAGGTAGCACACTGCAAAACTTAAAGCACTATAGAAATACTAGCCATTACTGGCAAATTTGGGGGGCCAGCTAAGACTTATCTTCCTGAGTTCAAGTCTGACCTCAGACACTTTCTAGCTGTGTGATATTAGGCAAATTACTTTATCCCTCTTTACCTCATTTTTCTCATTTGTTAAAAAGCAGGGATAATAGTAACACCTTGAAGGGTTGGTGTGAGTCTCAAATGATATTTGTAAAGTGTCCTGCACACAGTAAGTGTCCTATAAATGTTAATTATCCTAGTTATTATTTTGTCCATGAAGGGCACAGGAGTGTGCTGGTAAATGTTTAACAATAATTGGCTCTAAAAAAAAGAAAGAAAGAAAGAAAGAAAGAAAGAAAGAAAGAAAGAAAGAAAGAAAGAAAAGAAAAAGAAAAAATTTCCATACTTTAAAAATCAATCTGAATTATTAACATTGTTTCTCCCACTTTCTTAAGTTTAGGCAATTGACAAAATGATCAATTAATTTCTAAGTTGTAAATGGTCACACAGAAAATTTAACAATTTATTCCTTGAATAGTATACCCCACCTCTTCCACTTTCCCAAATACTTCAGTAGGACTAAAGGAATTTTACTAAGACAAGTAAGCAAACAAACAAAAAAACAACCTCAAAACAAACAAACAATAACAACAACAACAAAGCAATTAAAAAACCCCCCAGAGTTCTATTGCTTTTTGTTCTCCTCCCCTACCGGAGAAGGGAAGGAAGGGAGGAGAAGAGAATAAGCACTTATATAGCACCACTTTGTGCCAAGCATTATGCTATGCATTTTATAAATATTATTTCGTTTGATCTTCACAACAGCCCTTCAAGGTAGCCGTTATTATTCCCCTTTTACGGTCGAAGAAACTGAGATAAACAGTTGTTAAATGGCTTTTTTGGGTTCTAAGCTAGTAAATAAATATGAGATGCCACATTTGGACTTGGGTCTTCCTAACCTCAGGCTTAGTGCTCTATCCATTGTGTCACTTAGATGCCTTTAGTGGAGGACAGATATCCTTTATTGATATTTGGACCACATCTTCTCAGTCCCATGATGAACTTCTTCCTTATTTTATTAAAGGCTTCCCCTTCCTTGACTCCTACCCAATCTTTATTTCTTTCTACTTGCTTTCTTACTATTTTCCCAAATTCAAAGCTACTACCTGAAACTGCAGCTCTGTCATGCATTCCTAAAACCTTTCCTAAGAATTCTCTCTGAAGCTCATTGTGAAGAATCCCTTTCCCTAAAGGGTGGAGTTGGGGAAGGGAAATACACGCATTTAAAATCTTATCAGTCTCTTCATCTAGTATACTGTTTAAATATTATTTCTTGTCCTACTTAGATTCCTTTAGGCATGCATGGGCTATGTCTCTACATGTACAGTGCAGAACAGAAAACATCACTGGCATTTGACAAATTGGTAATAATGTAGCTTCAAAGTATTAATAATTGGAGGATGTAGGTATACATTTTATTTTTTTAAGGGGCAGGAAACTTTAGCTAGAAATGCATTTCCCAGGAGCAACAGTAGGAGTCTTGACAAGAGAATCATGAGTTCTGAGATTTACATCCCTGCTTTCAGCAAAATATCCATGACTTTTGACACTAGGGGATGTTTATATATGAGTGGGTGAGTGGATGCTATGATAAACAGTTAAACAAAACCTCTTTGAGAACTTTGAGTTCTGCCAAGTGAAATCTGGGGCCACATAACCGGCAATAACAAGTAAACAGCCCTGGGACAATCCTGTAGTGACATAAGGACAAAGAAATTGATAAATGGAACTCCTTGGGAAAAAAAAAATCACAATTATTATAATTATTAGCATTTGCAGGCAGGGGGCCCAGTGTGTCCATTAGAGAGAATTTTTGCCTAAGTATATACCGGGTCAGACCAGTGAAATAAATGCTCAATCTCTCTGATTGTTATATCAAGAGACTGAAAAAATGGAATATTTAGCCACTATCTTTAGAGCATAGAGATACACAGTGAACAGTCAAAATTTCCTTTAATAATTAAAGTATATCTGTAGAATATGGTCTAAAAATGGTCTTAGAAGCTATATGTAGGTCAGAGATTTAGAGACAGTAAGGGAAATTGTTGAGTTTTTCTTTTTGCATGTGTATGTTTTGCTGCCAGACAATTGGGGTTAAGTTATTTGTCTAGGATCACACAACTAATACGTGTTAAGTGTCTGAAACAGGATTTGAACTCAGGTCCTCCTGACTCCAGGGTTGGTGCTCTATCCACTGCATCATCTAGCTGCCCCAGAAAGGGAACTTTGATATCATCTAGTCCAAAACCTTAATTTAATAGTTGAGGAAACTGAGGCTCAGAGAAGTAGCTTTTCCATTGTTACACAGATAGTTAATGTCAGAGCCAGATAAAGAAGGCCCCAAATCTAAACGAATACATGCCATTCCCCAATTGGCAAATGGTCAAAAGATACGAATAGACAATTTTTAGATCTAATCAAAGCTATTTATAAATATATGTATTTATATTTATAATGCTCTAAATAATTTTTGACTAAAGAAATGCAAATTTAAACAACTCCAAGATACCATCTTACATTTATCAGATTGATTAATGTGACAAAAATGGAAAATATAAAAGTTGGAAAGGATGTGGGAAAATTGGGACACTGATGCATTGTTGGTGGAGTTGTGGCCTGATTCAACCATTTTGTAGAACAATTTGACACTATGCCCAAAGTGCAACCAAATTTTGCACATCCTTTGATCCAACAATACCAATACTAGGTTTATATCCCATAGAAATAATAAAAAAGAGGAAAGGACCCATATGTGCAAAAATATTTATAGCAGCCCTTTTTACAGTGACAAGATACTGGAAAATGAGGGCAGGCCCATCAATTGGGGTGCAACTGGAAAAGATATGGTACATGGGTATAATGGAATATTATTGTGCAATAAGAAATGATGAGCAGGCAGATTTCAGAAAAACCTGGAAAGACTTATATGAACTGATGCAAAGTGAAATGAGCGTAACCAGGAAACCAGCAGCACACATTATCAGCAATATTGTATGATTATCAATTGTGGATAACTTACCTCTTCTCAGCAAACAATAGTCTAAGACAAGTACAGAGTACATAATGGAAAATGCTATCCACAAATAAAAAAAAGAACCGATGGACTCTGAATGCTGATCAAAGCATGCTTTTTTTTTTATTCACCTTTTTTTTAAACCTTTTTTTTTTCTTTTTGATCTGCTTCTTTCACAACTGTGACTAATGTGGAAATATTCTTTACATAATTATATATATATATATATATATATATATATATATATAATAAAACATATATCAAATTGCCTACCATTTAATGGAGGGAGAGGGGAGGGAGTGAGAAAAAATTGGAACTCAAGATCTTGTAAGAAAGAATAAATGTAAGTTAAAAATTGTCTTGACACGTAATTGGGAAAAATACTATTTTTTTAAAAAGGTCGCAATTAATGGGAACAATGAATCCCATTAAACTGAGGACATTATTTGGATTCACATTGAATATTTCTAGTGGGCTGGAATGAAATGTGGTAATTAATTCCAGTCCATTAGAAATATCAGTAGGAATTTGAATAATGCATAATAACAACTTTGCATAATGCATATTTGTGTTAATTAGGAATCACTGCACCATGAATAGGACTAGAAGGAACATTTCTGCTTCTTCCAGTCCCTTACACAGTAAGCTTGAAATCAGGTGAAAGAGCTGAATTGTGGTTAGACATACATGTTTGTAGGACTTTGAAAACTTTATACATCTTATTTTTCATATCGCAATCATTTTCTCATATTATCTATCACTATTTTTTCTTATAAGGACAACAATAGTAATCATGCAGATCTTGATATAGGTACAGTACTGGATAGAGTTTGCAACATTTCATGTATTATAATTTATAATAATTATAATTTACCACCTCTACTGAATAAGAGATTTATTCCAATGTCATTCACTAATTGTTATCAATATTAATTGTTTCATCTGTTGGCCTTTATTTGCTATGTGCCAGATATTGTGCCAATCATTGGAGATACAAAGGAAGGCAAAAACCTGCTCCCTGCCCTCAGGAAGTTCCTATTCTAATGAAGGCAGAAGGTGACATGCAAACAACCATGCATATATAAAAATATATGCAGTGTAAATAGTTATCTTGTCTTTTTAGTACTTTCATTCACATCATTTTAGACTTGGTTTGTGTTATTTTTCTAATTCTTCTATCTATACATCTATTTATATATGAATTTCCTGAATTTCACATATTCATTGTTCCTTATGACACAATATTACATTTATATGCTATAATTTATTCAACTATCCCACAATTGATAGACACTCTTCCCACCATTATTTTGCTATTAGAAATACTGCTATGCATATTTTTGGTATATATGGGACTTTTTTCCTGTCTTTGTCTTCCTTGGAATATATGTCTGTAGTGTGGTCACCTGGGACAAAGGGTGTAAAGCCTTTAATAATTTTTTCACATGATTTCAGATTGATTTGTCCAGAATAGTTGGAATAATTCACAGCTGCCAGTAATGTATAAGTCTGCTTGTCTTCTACAGTCATAGTACAGTGTAGTTTAAAAAAAAAGTTGTTATCCCCTTTTTGTAGATGAGGAAACTGTGAAATAGGTGCTATTATTATTGCTATTTTGTGGATGAGGAAACTGAGGAAGATGGAAAAAAGTTAAGTGACTCATTGAGGTTCATATAGCTACAAAAAGTTTGAGGTAAGATTTAAATGTATGTCTTTCTGATTCCAAATCCAGAACTCTTACCCACCATATCAGGCAATATTAATAAACACTTACTATATTTCAGGGACTTCTAAGTATAGAGGATACAAAGGGAAAGCAAGGCTCTCAGAGAACTCATAGTTTGATGAAGGGATAACATCAAAAGAACTTTGTATAAACAATATATAAGGGATAAATTGGAAATTATTAATGGAGGGAAGGCACTAGCATTAAGAGAGTCAAGAGATAAATCATAGAAGATAGAATTTTATCTGCAATGTGAAGGAAGTAAGAGAAGTGATGAGGCAGAACTGAGGAGGGAAGAGTATTCTAGGTATCAGGGACATTCAGAGAAATTGTCAGGAATCTAAAGATGGAGCCTCTTGTGTGAAGAATAGCAGGGAGGCCAATGTAATCACTGGATTGCAACTGCCCTTATATATTCTGTATCTCTTACACATATCTTCTTAAATGTTCTGAATGTTTGATTTTTTTTTTTTATCAGAGATATTTGGTGAAAAAATTTTCCACTTAATTGCCACTTTCTTTATTCTTTTTTGCATTGATTTTATTTGGACAATAGTTTAAATTATTTTTATATAATTAAAATTATTTATTTTGTCTTTCATAATCATCTCTATTCTTTGTTTTGTTATGAATTCTTTCTCAATCATAGTGAAATAAAATGCTTCGTTGGGTTTTCTTTGAAACTTTTAAATGATATGTCCTTTTATATTTAGACAACTTATTCACTTGGAGTTTGTTGTGATATATGATGTAAGATGGAGGTCTAAATTTATTTCCCTCAATCTTCTTCTCTGTTTCCTTCCTACAAATAAGTCCTGTCCCCTTCTTTCTCTTCTTCCCCTCCACCCCCCAAGCCTTTCTCCCCATATTTAGTGTTGTTGGGTTTATTGAACACTGAGTTCCTATGTTCATTAGCATCCAGATCTTGCTTATTTAGTGATAGATAATAATACCTTATATATTATAATAATACCTTATAATAAGATCTATTAAAAATTAAAGTAGCAAATACTTTTGATGATTTCTGATTTATAAAATCGTTTGAGATCTTGTAATGCTTGGCTTATTTTAAACGCTTATTTCCCTTGTTTTTTTTTTAATGTTTGTTAAATAAGAGTATGTTTAACCTTTTTTTCCATTTTACAGTTTATGATTTTTTAATGTTCTTTAATTATTTTTGTAAGGGTATCATATGTTGCTGAGATATTTTTATATTTCTTAATTTTGTGTTTAGAAATATGGAAAGTTTTCTCAAATCTATTTTTTAAATTTTTACAATTTGTTTGACTCTCCAGTTTCTTTTGTCCTAAGGTGTAAATCCTTAGATTTATATAGGTCAGAAGAAGGAATACTGAAATCTCCTTTTTTGTCTTACTATCTTTTTTCTTTTTTCATTTCAGTTAGTTTTTTCTTTAAGAAATTAGATCCTATCCTATTTGGCTCACATCAATTTAATAGTGATTTATTTCAACTTCTATGATTCCTTTAGATTTAATGTAGTTTTCTATTTTTCTACTTGGTAGTTTCTAGTTTTTGTGTCCTATTTGAAATCACAATTATAACTCCTGTCTTTGGGGGAATTATTTAAAGCTTAATCAGTTTTGTTTTACATTTAGTAAAGGGAAAGGGGCACAGGTATATCTTGAATACAACCAATCAATCAGTTAACATTTATTAAGTATCTATAATGTGCCAGGCATGGTGCTAAATGCTAGGGGTACAATATCAATGTGATTATAATTGCATAGGGTTATCCTATAGTGGATTGCTTATTTTTACTTTGTTGCCAGACCCCCTGTGTTAAGTACATTTTAACATTTTTTCACTTATTTTGAAGATGTCATTTTTGATGTTGTGAAAGTTTTAAGATAATTATTGGATTTTGGATGGGGGGAAGGAGCCAGCTCACAAGGCTTCAAAATGACAGTCTTGGATATTTTAAGCATGGATGTGCTTAGGATGGTTGTTGAGGAAAAGATGAGAAGATAGGGCACATTAAATCATTTGAGCAAAGAGAATCATGCAAAATATTAAAGTCAGAAATTTCTTGATTTTATGAGTTGAAGGAAAAGTTGGAAGACTTAAAAATTTCTAGATATTATTTCTCAATTCAATTCAATTTAATTTAAAAAGCATTTGCTATATATAAAGTATATAGTACATTGGACAGTTAGGTGGCACAGTGGATAGAGTGTCGAGCTAGGATCAGGGAGACTTCAATTCAGATTTGATTTCAGATATCTACTAGTTTTGTGATTCTGGACAAGACTTTTAACCCTGTTTGCCTCAGTTTCCTCATCTGTCAAATGAGCTAGAAAAGGAAATGGCAAGTCACCTGAGTATCTTTGCCAAGAAAATCCAAATGGGATCATGAATTGGACATGACTGAAAAGCAACCAAACAACACTCTCTCCCCCTCCCCCCCCAGCATATATATGCTATATGTAAAGCATATTATATGACAGATTATATGCCTTACATTTCATATAATTAAATGTCTCATGTAGTAAGACATTTACTATATGATAACATCTTGGAATACAAAGACAGAGAAGTAGTACCTGTCTTTAAGGAGTTTGCATTTTATTCAAAGAGAGATAATTCATGCTTAGAAAAGTAAATATAAAATATCTGCAAAATACTTTCAGGAGGGAAAAAATACCATAGGTGGGGATCAGGAAAGGATTCCTGTTGGGAATTCTTGTAGTGTGTAGAGTGAGACTTGAAGAAAACCAGGGATGTGAAAAATGTATTCCAGGTATGGGGGACAGATTGTTTGTTCAAAGGCACAGAAATAGAATTTGTTTATTTATTCATTCATCAAACATTTATTAAAGTGATTGCTATGTATTTTGTCTATTTTCCTTTCTTTTTTCGTTCTTTGGCCATTGGAGTTAATGTCGTGCTTAAGGTCTCACAGCTAGAATCTGAGGCCAGCTTTGAACTCAGGTCCTCCTGATTCCAGGATCAGCCCTCTAGCCACTGTGCCATCTTGCTATGTAATTTCACATTTACATTATCTCATTGAATTCTTGTGATACCCGGTGAAGTGCTCAGGGCAAGTTAGAGTCTCCTTGTTTTATAAATAGTGAAATAGCTTCAGACAACCTATCTGACTGGCCACAGGCAGAGCTGTGATGAGAAAATAGACTTTCTGACACTGATATCAGTGCTCTGTCTAGCAAACAACTCTTAAGACAAGTTATATCTGGATCCTAACAAAAGACCTATTTGCTAGACTAGTGTAGAAAGGGATAAATATTGAACCAATTAATCGACTGATTGACTGGCTGACTAATAAACAGCTCAGAGTATCTGCTCGTGTGTGACTTCAGGATAGGAGGAGCAGAGAGCTCACTGGACTGTGTCACAGGAGAATCTAGTTTGAACCTTACCTCTGATGCTCACTGACCCTTCCCTGCTCCAGAAATTCACTTATCTCTCCTGTAAAATAGGGTTAGGGACTAATAGCACTTATGATTTCATTGATATAGGGAACTCCCAAATGAACTAATTGCTTCTAGTTGTCTAGATTGCCACCTTTTCTTCAATTTACAGTCTTAGGGAGTTGCCAAAATTGAGATTTTGAGTTGTCCAAAGTTACAGAACCAGGATATGTAAGAAGCAAGACTTGATGCTTGGTCTTCAAGGTCCAGTCTTTAATCTGTTTCCTCACACTGTCTCTCATCTGTAAAACAGAGGTAGCTTCCTGGTGGTAGTTGTTCAATCAGGTCCAGTTCTTTGGGACCCTATAAACTTGTCCATGGGGCTTTCTTGGCAAAGACACTGGAGCACTTTACATTTCCTTCTCCAGTGGGTCACCATTTGAAGAACTGAAGCAAATAGAGGTTAAATAACTTGCCCAGGGTCATACAGTTGGTAATTGTGTGAGGTTGAATTTAAATTCAGGTTTTCCGGATTACAAACCCCGTGCTCTATCCTCTGTATCACTTAACCTACTCATAAAATAGAAATAGTATGTATCCAATATGGCTGTTCTGATAGTGAAATGATGTCTATAGAATAATTTGTAAACTTTAGAGCTCCCTTTAAATTTTGATTCATTAGGTAGTATACATAAAATGCACAGGATTTGTATCTAAATGGGACTCTATTTGGTAAAGAAATATGTTTTTAAATGGATTATTGCAATCCTATAATATATATCCTTGAGGGCAGGGACAGTTTTGTCTTAATAATTTAAGGATTTAATAAATACTTCTTGAATCAAATTGAATCCCTGGTAAAGTGACTGATGTGATTGCTAGCTGGAACAAGGTTTGATTTTTAAATTCTTTGTTAAAGGTTGATTGTTGCCATCACGGGGAATGTACACACCTAGTCAGGAGGACTGGGAAATTGCTTGAGTGACATTACAGAAAGTGATATGAAATTTAGATTGGAAAATATATTTTGTGCTATCTTGTCTACCTTGTTTTTTTTTTTCCCCTTAAAAGCATCAATTAGAGTCAGTGATTCTGTAAATGAACTCTAGGCTCCTGTGATATAAAAGATGAAGTGCTAGCAAGATACATTTTGAATGTGTTACGTGACTTCTTGGAAGTCACAGAAAATCAGTAATTGAAGAAGCTGACTATTCAATCCTAATTCCTAGCATGCTAGGGTGTGAAGACATCTTAGAGACTACCTAGCTCAGATTCCTTATTTTTACAGATCATAGGATCATGGATGTAGGAATTAAAGGGACTTTAGGATTTATTTCTTAGATTCAAAATAAAAGAAATAAAAAGAAAAACAAAAAAAGTTATTTAATACATTTCTTTATTTTACAGGAAACCAAAGGATAGAAATGAATGACAATATAGTAATGAATAAATGAACAGTTTTTCTTAAACACTTATCAAGTGCTAGGCATAATGTGATGCTTGAGACAAGCTTGAGACAACAAGCTTGAGACAAGCTTGAGACAAAAATGTGAGACAAGTCCTCCTCTCAGAAAGGCTACATTCTGAGAAGGAAGATGGATAACACATATTGTAGAATGATGGTAATGGGAGAATTATTTTGATTGTATATTCTACACAATGAATCTAAATTTATAGAGAACCTTAAAATTCATAAATTATTCTATATCTATATATATCATTTAACCATCATAACAACCCTGTTGGACACATACTATTTCTAATTTATGGGTAAGCTAGGTGGTATAGTAGATAGAGTACTGGGCTTATAATCAGGAAGATCTGAATTCAAATTCAGCCTCAGACAAAACCAGGTGGGCAAGTCACAGAGATGGTAAGAGGAAAAATTGGACAAATGATTGACATTATGATGATGTGCTCTTTCCAGATAATAGTAGTGTCTGATTTGTGTTTTTTTTTTCAGATATCAAGGAAAATTTATTAAAGAATCTTTTTTTTTTCTTGTTCTCTCTACTTTTTCTTTTTCTTTTTTTTAATTTTTATTATAGCTTCTTATTTACAAGATATATGTACGGGTAATTTTTCAGCATTGGCAATTGCAAAACCTTTTGTTCCAATTTTTCCTCTCTTCTCCCTTACCTCCTCCCCTAGAGGACAGGTAGATCAATACATGTTAAATATGTTAAAGTATATGTTAAATACAATATATGTATACATTTGATTTGTTTTTGATCCCCAGAGACAGAGGTGGAAAGTGGATTGGGAAAAGGGGGAATGTGGGACTCATACAGTAGCAGGGCTAAAGGCAATATAACTGGAGTAAAACATGGTTGGGTCTGAGGCTGGCTAGATAGAACAGTCTCTCAACAATCAGGACAGAATAATTCTGGGGCAAGACATCTAAAGCTGTAAGGTTTAGCTCCTTTAGGGAATGGTCTCTGGATCCCTATTTGGGGACAACAGAGTTGGAGGTAGCAGTAGCAAATGAAGAGAGCAAGATAGTAGGAGCAAAGTCATGTGGTGACTTCAGCAAAGTCATACAACTGGTGACAACTTTGGAACTTGTACTCATGTCCCTTGACTCCTAGTCCATTGCCTATTTTCCCCCATTGTTCCACACCATTCTCGTACAGCAATCAGTGTTCTCTCATGTAGCTGTTCTGATGCATCTGACATTTAATGAATTACATCTATTTTTAGCTCATTTATATTTTTAGCTCATTTATGAAGTTAAAATCAGTGATTGTCAGGAGTCCTGGATATGGATTCCCTGCCCCATCCCACTCTGAGATTCTTACCCTGGAAATAATGAGACTGGGTACTTCTTCCCCACCAGTTTTTCATGAAAGTAAAATATCTGGACCATAGCTCTTTTAGATTGTATTTCTTTGGGTTAATGTTCCCTGAAATTTTGTTTGTTGTTGAATATGCCAGTCATATCTGACTCTTTATGACCCATATGGGGTTTTCTTGGTAAAAATACTGAAGTGGTCTTCCATTTCCTTCTCTCTCATTTAACAGATGAGAAACTGAGGCAAACAGGATTAAGTGACTTGCTCAGTGTCACACACAGTTTGTAAATATTTGAGAAAGGTTTTGAAATGTAAGTCTTCCTGACTCAGGGCCACTGAGCTGTCCTCTCTGACACCAGTCAAACATAATAATGGCAATGATAACACACGATAGGAAACAAGATAGTAAATTGTAATAATGACTCACATTTATACAATGTTTTACAAAACATTTTCTGCAACATCAATATAATGCCGTTGGGTATAAGAAAGAACAGTAAAAGTAGGCAATTAGTTACTTAACATTAGTCTGAAAAGTTAATCCACAGAACAATAGTTTGAATTGAAAAAACTGGATATTATCTTCCCCACAGGAGTATCTTGATTAAGGCAATAGAGGAAGTTTATAATGGAGTATTATAATGATTGATTTATTAGTTGACTTTTTATGAGATTCTAGACATGTTATTTAGATTGGCGGGGTGGGGGTTAGATTGGTTTCTAAGTTCAAAAAATACAGTATATATTTGTTCTTCAACTGCACTTTCTTCTCTCTCTCTCTCTCTCTCTCACACACACACACTCACATGCTTTCTCTCTCCTCTCTCTTCTCTCTCTCTCTCTCTCTCCTCTCTCTCTCTCTCTCTCTCTCTCATCTAATTATTTACTTGCTGTTCCCTCTATCCCATTAGGATGTATGGTGCTTCATCTGTGGCACTTCCATTAACTGTAAATGTCCCCTGAGATTTGGTGCTTGACTTTCTTCCTTTCTTCCTCCATACCATTTGGTGAATCCCACAGATTCAATTATTATCTCTATACCAGTGATTCTCAGATCACTTATCCACCTTTCTCTTAACCTCTAGAATCCCATCTCCAACTTCCTATTAGACATTTAAAGTTCATGTTCCATAGACCTCCAATATTGGACTCATGTCTCCCCTCACCCCCACCCCCTTCCTACTAAGCCCTTCCTTTCTTCCTAATTTCCATATTACTCTTGAGGGTACCACCATTCTTCCAGTCACTCAGGGTTACAACGTAGTGTTTTCCTCTACTCCTCTTTCCCTCTCATCCCTAGATCTAATCAGTTACTATATCTTGTCATTTCTACTTTCTTAATATCTCCTGTATGGGTCCTCTTTTGTCATCTGATTCTGACAGCCCTCATCACCTCACTCCTGGACTATAGCCATAGATTGCTATTCAGTCACTTTGTCTCAAATCCCAGCCCACTCCAGTTCATTCTCCATTGAGGGTCAATTTGATCTTAGGAGATCTGATAGTGTCACCTCCTTATTTAAGTGGCTCCCTATCACCCATCAAGTAGAAAATTCTGTTTGGCACTGAAAGGCTTTCATATCTTAGTCCCTTTCTACCTTTCCAGTCTTTTTATATTATACTCCTCCCACACACTCTTTAATCTGATGACATTGAATAATAATAGCAATAAATAATATCTAACATTTATACCGTACCTTTTGTGTGTCAGGCATTGTACTAAATGTTTTACAAATGTTATCTTATTTTAATATCACATCAACCCTTTGATATAGGTGTCCATTATATACATTTTATGAATGAATAAACTGAGACATACAAAAGTAAGTGACTTGTTTAGGGTCACAGAAAGAAAAAAAGAGGGGAGAGAAGAGAAGAAGAAAAAGGAGAAGGAGGAGAAGGAGAAGGAGAAGGAGAAGGAGGAGGAGAAGGAGAAGGAGAAGGAGAAGGAGAAGAAGAAGGAGGAGGAGGAGGAGGAGGAAGAGGAGGAGGAGGAAGAAGAGCAGGAGGAGGAGGAAAAAAAAGAAAAAAAAGAAGAAAGGAGAAGATCCAAACTTGGGAATTGTGTCCATAGCCTGTATTTCACTTATGCTTGTATAGCCTAGTCAAAGCCCCAGAATTAGATTAATTTGCTCTTTCTCAGCTAGTTCCCAATTGCAAGTAAAATACAGTAAACAAAGAACCTCTTTCTCTGACTGCTTTGGGAGTGGTATTCCCCGATGTTTGTTAATCAAGGCTGTAAAACACACTTATATCTTGTATTATATAGTGTGATATGTTTGTGACAAGATACATGCATCCAGATAAGCACCATTATGTTTTAGGTTGAGTCTAGATTATTTAGATTCCAGAACTTATTTGTGTCTTTGACTTTCACCTCTCCCTTTCCTACCCAAAATGCATGTGGAGATGAAGAAGACCATCTCCTTCCACATGTTCCTTGAGGGCCAAAGGGTATCATAGATTACCTTTATTGAAGGGCAGTGCTTCCTGACATACTGCTTGCTTTTCTCTCAGGCTCCTTAGCAGGAGGAAATAGCCACTCCTTTTTCATTCATATACCCTGGAGATGGTCAAGGTACCTAAGATACATGATAGTAAATAAGACCAAAATGGCTACAATTCACTTCCTGCCTAACTGGAATTGTAGGCCTAGGGAGAAAATAAAAATTTTCCTATATTTGTCAGAACTCTCTTTGTTTTGTGTCTCTGTGAAACTTGATTTTCCTGTATGATTCATGGTAGCTCATTTTAAAATTAGTCTCATTTAATGCTAAGCAGTCCATTTTAAAGATATCGCATTTTGTAGTCCCTCTTATTTCCCCTGGGTCTCATCATCATAGTTACAGGTCTTTTAAAAAGGATTGGTCATTATGTGGCACTGGGCTTGTCTTTGCTTTTAATCTATAAACAGGGTCAGCATCACCAAGTATGTATGATTTAAAACTTACAAGAGGCATATCTTCCTAAGAATGAACAAATGAATGAATGGATGGAAGGATGATAAATTAATTAGTTTAGAGTTATTTCAGCAAAGAACCCCAAAACAAAGGGGATCTTTTCTGAAAAATATATTCACTTGAAAAAGCAATTGTGAGCATCAGGGGGTATGTTTTTATTGGCAGAAAAATAATGACAGCACATGGGGATTTAGATTATATTGCATTCTTAAAGATTATTTCCATCAAAATTTTTATCATCTTTCAGATCAAATCTCAGATACTAAAAGAGGTCTTTCCCAATCCCCCATAAGATTAGTATATTCTTTTGCTAATCATCTCCAACTTATTCTGTTCATATTTTGCTCATACATAGTTGTTTACATGTTGTTTCTCCCCATTATATTGTGAGATCCTTGAGAACAAGAACTTAAAAAAGAATTTTTTTTTGCCTTTTTTTTGGTATGCTTAGCACAAGGCTTGGCATATATTATTGTTATTGCTCAGTCGTTTTCAATCGTGTCTAACTCTGTATGATCCCATTTGGGGTTTTCTTGGCAGAGATATTAGAGTGATTTGCCATTTCCTTCTCCAGCTCATTTTACAGATGAGGAAACTGAGGCAAACAGGTTTAAATGACTTGGCTAGGGTCATATAGCTTGTAAGTGTCTGAGGATGCATTTGAATTCAGGTCTTCCTGATGTCAGGCCCCAATCTTCTATCTACTGTTCTACCTAGCTGTCTACAAGGCAAGCAAAGGTCAATTGATTTACCCAAGTATTGTCCTTCCTCTTCTTACTAGGACTCTGGGCTTGAATCTGATTCCGGGGGCCTGATCTCGAAGAGCCTTTATCTTTCATTGGCTTTTTCTCCCAAACTCAGTTTTATTGCAAGGTTTAATTTCCTCCAATATGGGTAGGACTGTAGGGTTCACTATTCTGGAATGCACTCAGTGCACAATTGTTATTGATTGCCCTTTGTTTTTGGAAAGGACCAAGACATCATATGGTGATGTGAATGGGTTTAAATGTGGCAGAGTTGTACAAAGTCATCAGTCTCACTCTTTCTATTGGATAAAGACTATTGAGGAGTCTATTTATCCCACCACTAAACTATATATGAGGCATCTAGGTAGCACAGTAAATAGAGAATTTGTTCTGTAGTAAGGAAGACCTGAGTTCAAATCCAGTTTCCAACACTTATTAGCTGAATGATGCTGGGCAACTCACTTAACCTCAGTTTGCTCATCTGTAAAATGGGGATAATAATAGCATCTACCTCCTATTAAGAGAATTATATGAGATAATAATTGTAAAGCATTTAGTGGAATGTCTAGCACAAAGTGAATATTAACAGCAATACTGGATTTGACAAGGTCTGGATGTCTTGTCTTACTCTCCTCATCAATCCTTACCTTCATGGCATGATGTTAGTCCTTCACATGGAAAACAATCGTCTAGAGAAGATCTTAGAGAAAGGCAGAGGGCAATTGCAAGAAGCTCAGTTGCAGATATATCTGGTGATAAAAGGAAAGTCCAATGCTGTAAAGATCAATATTGTATAAGAACTTAAAATATAAGATCTATGAACTAAAGTAAACTGGATTTGGTAAAAACATTGATATTTTGGATTTCCGGGAACTTAAATGGATAGGAATGAAAAAGTTTGATTCAGATGATCATTGCATATTTTATTGTCGGTAAGAATTCTTTAGGAGAAATGGGATAGATCTCAACCAATAAAAGGATGAGAAAAGTCATATTGGGCTAACATCTCAAAAATGAGAGAATGATATCTGTACAAATCCAAGGCAAACCTTTCAACATCACAGCAATATAAGTCTATGTTCCAACTATTGATGGTAAAAAGGTCAATATTGAGCAGTTCTATGAAATTTTACAATATCTTATAGAAGTAACACCTCCCCCCAATAGATGTTACATTCATACATGGGATTGGAATATTAAGGTAGAAACCAAAAGATAATTGGAATGACAGGCAAGATTGGTCTTGCAGTATAAAATAAAGAAGGGCAGAGACTAATAGAATTTTGTCAAGATAACTCATTGATTACAGAAACACTTTTTTTCAATAAATGAAAAAGTGACTGACTTTACATGTGGACCACACCAGATGGTCAATACAGTAATGAGATTGATTGTATACTTTGCAGCCAAAGGTTGTAAAGCTCTATACAGTCAGTTTAAACATGTTAAAACTATCAGATCAATAGGTATGGCCTTAATAGTGTCCCTCATGAATATGAAGGTGACAAATAAGGGATTAGATCTGGTAAATAGAGTGCCTGAAGAATTTTGGACAGAGATTTGCAATACTGGACAGGAAGTGGCAAAAAACAAAAACCAAAACAAAAAACATTAAAAAAAAAAAAAAGAACAATAAGTAAAATGGGTGTCTGATGAGGCTTTGCAAATAACTGTGAAGAGGAGGAAGAAAGTGAAAGGGAAAGGAGAAAGGGAAAGATGTACTCAAGTGAATGCAGAATTCTAGGGAATAGAAAGAAGAGATTTACATAAAAAGATTTTCTTAAGTCAGCAATGCAAAGAAATAGAAGAAAACAATAGCGTGGAAAGCAGGAGGTCTCTTTGAGAAAATTAGAGATATCAAGAGAATGTTTCATGCAAAGATGGGCAAGATAAAAGACAAAAATGGTAAAGACTACACAAGTAAAAGAGATTAAGAAGAGATGGCAAGAATAGACATAAGAACTATACAAGAAAGATCTTAACACCACTGATAATCATAATGGTATGGTTACTGATCTACAGTAAGACATCCTGGAGAATAAAATTAAATGGGTCTTAGGAAGCATCACTAACAATGACGTTAGTGGAGGCAATGGAATTCCAGCTAAATTATCTCAAATCATAAAAGATGATATTGTTAAAGAGCTGCATTCAATACGACAATACTGAACAATGGAATTGGAATGGATTGGAAATGGTCATTTTATGTCCCAATTCTAAAAAAGGGCAATATCAAGGAATGTTCAAATTACTAAAGAATTTCATTCATTTCACTTGCCAGAAAAGTTATACTTAAGAATCTGCAATCTAGGCTTCAGCAATAGGATAATTGAGAATTACCAGAAGAGCTGTTTGATTTTTGAAGAGATATAGGAACTGGAAATCAAATTGTTACTATTCACTTGTGGATAAAGCAAGGGAATTTTTAAAAATTACTTTTGTTTAATTAATTACACTAAAGGATTCCAACAAAATGTGGTAAGTCCTCAAGAAAGATGGGAAAACAAATCATTCTATTTGTCTCTTGAGAACCTGTATGTGGACCAAGAAACAACAGCTAAACCCAAACATGGAACAACTGATTAGTTAAAAATTGGAAAAGCAGTATGTAAAGGCTATATATTGTTACCTTATTTATTTAACGTATATGCCAAATACATCATGAAAAATGCCATATTGAAAGAAATACTAATAGTCTTAGATATACAGATAATACCACTCTGATGGTAGAAAGTGAAAAAGAAGTAAGAAGTCTTTTGATGAGGGTGAAAGAAGAGAATGTAAAGACTGACTTGAAGCTTAACATAAAAAACAAAAAAACAAAAACAAAATCTAAGCAGAGACATCACTGTACCAAGAAGTATTCATATAGTCAAAGCTATGGTTTTTCCATAGCAATGTATAATTGTGAGAGATGGACTATAAGGAAATGTAAGTGTTGGCAGGATCAACACTTTAGAAATATGGAATTGGAGAAAATTTTTAGAGTTCCTTGGATAGCAAGGAGATCAAATCAGTCAATGCCTAAATAAATTCAGGCTATTCACTAGGAGATGAAATACTGAAGTCAAAACTTAAATACCTTGAGCATATAATAAGAAGACAGAACTCATTGGAAAAGACATTGACGTTGGGAAAAGTTGGAAGAAAAAGGGTCCCAAAAACGATAGCAGAGGATAAGATCCATAGATAATGTCATGGAAATGATAAGTATTTGGACAGACTTTAAGAGATAGTGGAGGAGAGAAGGATTTGGCATCAATGGATCAAGAAGAGTTGGAGACTCTTAGACATGACTAAATGAACAGTAAGAACAAAATTTACATGGATCATTCTCAAGAATTTTTGTCTCTCACTTGTGCTAAGAAAAAGAGATAGAAAGGAAGAAGATAGCCAAGAACTCTAGGTTCATCAATTAATCTGGATAAGCACAGGTCACTCACCATAATCTTCTCCTGTAAAGTCTCCAATTTTTTGTTCCTTTGAGAAGTAATCAAAAAGGTAGAAATTTCCTTCCTTCCTCTTGGCTATATCCTGGTCTTCAATTCCAAGAGAAAGAGAGAACCTGAAAGGAAAGGTGAACTGTTTCACAGATCACTTTTATATACAACAGAGAAAGACAGTTGTTGTTTCCCTAACTCTTGGCTCTATGTCATCAATGATATTTGGGACAGTCCCATTAATAGGGAGTTATCAGGGAATTCTTTCAAATAGGATGAATTGAAAGAGATAGTTAAGACAGATCACTTGGGAATTTGTTGTAATAATCTAGACAAGAAGTAATGAAGATCTGAACTTAATGGTAGTTATGTATGAATAAAAATTTGAATATGAGAAATAATAAGATTTGACAACTGATGGGATATGTGGAATAAGAATAAATGAGAAGTTGAGCAAAATGATGTAGTTATGAACCTGGGAGACTAGAAATATGATGCTACCTTTGACAGAAATAGTGGTTTAAGAAGGGGAATACCTTTTGGGGGAGAAGACTATAATCCAAACAAGATGAGTCTGGTATATTTCCAGGCATCCAGCTTGAAATGTCCAATAGGTAAATGATTATATGGCACTGAAATCCAAGGGAGAGAGCAGGAGTATGTATCTCTCTATCTATCTATCCATTCATCTATCTGCTTACTTATCTATTTGTCTCTCTGAGTCATCAGCATGGAGCTGTTTACTTAAACCCTAGGGAATGATGATCTACTGAAAGAGAGAAATGAAGAGGATCTAGGAGAGAATCTTGGTAATAGCCACAATTAGAGGCAGTGATTTGGATTAAGAGCCAGATTTGAAGATATTGAGAAGTAGAAGGAAAAGAATCAGAACCACAAAGAGTAGACTTTTCCAAGAAGTTTGGTTGAGTGAGCCAGGAGAGATGTAAATGATAGTTTGAGGGCCCAGTGAAGGCTTTTTAAGGAGGGGAGATTTGAGCATGTTTGAAGGCAGTATGAAAGGAACCACCAGATAGAGGTTGCAAATTTGAGATAAACAGGAGATGATAGATATTGAAATCTTCCTGAGAATTTGAAGGCAAAGGGGATTAAGGGTTGGTCTTGGCAAGGAGAAGACCACCTCCTTGTTAGAATCTGAGGTAGAGGAGATAGTAAGAGATAGTTTCAAGAGGTTCTCAGATTGAAAGAACTAGAGTGGAGTAAATTCATGTATAATGGCTTCAGTTTTCTCAGCCTAGTAAAAGAAAAGGAATTCAGCTGAGAAAGAGGGGAAGAGAGAAAAGAGAGCAGAAGATTTGAAATAACTTCTAAGGGGAGTGAAAAAGGGAATTAATCAAAGGAAGGGATACTTTGCCACAGTAGGGTCCCAGATGAATTTGCACAACTTATAATGTACTCAATCAGTCCAGTTGTGAGATTTGCTTCTGTTCTTTTCAACAATTTGGGAGTAGAAATCAAGAATGATGGGAATAATCTAAGGCTAAAGTTTGGCAAAAGATGAGTCAGAATAGGTCAAAAGGCCAAGGGACTGGAGGGCACAGTACAGAGCTTAAAGGGCTAACTCCAGGGTCAAGATTGGAAAGAGGCTAAAGGGAAGTTATGAGCAACTAGGTGGTGCAGGGGATAGAGTGCTAGTCCTGGAGTCAGGAAAAACTGAATTTAAATCTGGCCTCCAAATACTTCTTAGCTATATAACTCTGTACAAATCATTTAATCCTGCTTGCCTTAGTTTCCTCATTTGTAAAATGAACTGGAGAAGGAAATGGCAAATCACTCCACTACCTTTGCCAAGAAAACCTAAAATGGAGTCACAAAAAGTCAGACATGACTGAAACGACACAAGTGAAAGATGGGGTTTCCATGAAGGCAAAGAATAGGTTGAGAGGTAATTCACAGGGAGAAACAGAATGACAGGAAGTTATAATCAGGTAGGGGAATGTCAGAGTTCTTAATTAAGGAAGTGTCTAGTTGTGGGTAATGGTGAGATCCATTGTATGATCAAACTGATAAATGGTTGAGGTGGAGTGAATGCGTGGTTCATAGAATTTAAAGAGTCCAAGGGATTGGGAAATTTGGGAGTTTGAGGGAACATCAGTATGGATACTGAAGTCTCCTAAAACAAGGGCAGGAACTAAGGAAGAGAGGAAGGTTGTGAGCCAGATGAGAAAGGATGAATGATTTGGAAGCTGGTATACCATAGCTGGTATACCTTGATTTCAAATGGGTGGGAAATTTTCATTGAGCAGAATTCAAAGGAGAAGAAGTTGCTGAATAATGAAGATAAAATGAGGAATATGAAAGTGGCAATAAGGAGCAAAGAATATCTGTTTTATGTTCAGGTCTATGGTGTGGGTGTGTGTAAGAACAGACAATGCTGCTTGTAGGAAGGTGGAGCTCTTGGTTTGGGGTTCCTGGCCAAAGTGGAGAGCTGAGGGGAAACTTGAAGCATCATTCCTCACACCTATGGTTAGAGGTGCTTACACTAATATCTTTTATTTTTTAAAAAAACGATCCAGAAAAGAAGAAAGAACCCCACCATAGAAATTTATCATGGGAACAGGGAAGACCAGGGTTCATTTTCAGAGAATACTAAAGTAAAAAAAGGTTCTACCTCATAGAGTAACAAGAGATTCTCTCTGCTCAGAGAGAATTTATAGAACTTAAAAAATAATTTAAAAATTAAATGAGAGACATTGAGGAAAAAAAAGTCATCCAAGAAAAATAAGAAGATTATGAAAAAAAGTTAACCAACTAAAAAAGGAGATACAGAGTCTCAAAGATGAAAACAAATCTTTGAAAATTAGAATCAAGCAAGGGGAATCCAGTGAAGCTATGAGAGACCAAGAAATAACAAAACAGATTAGAAAGAATGAGAAAATAGAACAGAATGTGAAACATCTTATAAGAAAACAACAGAGCTGGAGAATAGATCAAGAAGAGAAAGAATAAATAAGAATTTATTGACTGCCAGAAAGTTGTGACCAAAAAGAGAATCTTGACACAATAATGCAGGAAATAATCCAAGAGAATTGCCCTGAACAAAAGAACAATTTACAAGTAAAGAAAAAATGGATATTCATGAGTATAATATCTTCTACATAAATATAGATTTACTTTCTTGATCTGATCATTTGTTGTTATATATTTTGAATCTTCCCTAATTTTCTGCTGGGCACATGACAGTGCTGCTCTCTTTTGTTTTATTTTGTCTTACATTCCTTTTCTATTTTTCTTTCTTATTCTTTTTTTTTTTTTTTTAATAAAATTAAAAAAAAAGAACAGAAAATGCTGGAGAGGATGGTTAGGGATTTAGTGTGGGAAACTAGGTCTCAATGAAGGACAGTAGAAAGAAGTAGTATGAGAAAAAGAACTCCAAGGTGAAGAGGATTTTGTCCTTTATGGAAAAGGAATTCCAGGTGAAAAGGTTCTTAGGGTTAGTGTAGGACAATGGGTAAGGTGGGATTGAGGAAGATTAGGAAGAGAAACTGGGAGTTAAAGATTGGGGATAGTTTGCTCTTATATGGTCAGTGATTGATTAATGTAGGGATAGAATTAGAAACAGAAGAAATAAGAGGTGGTAGGTGGCAGATTAATAGTTTTTGAGGAGTTTTGTTACTGTGGAGAACTTAGACCTTGGTCTAAAGTCATCCACTACTTCCCAGGTCATCAGTAGTCTTGATTTTTGTTTTGCCATGAGATTTGATGACTCTGGAAGAAGCTGATGACTTTGTGCAGCCCTGAACCACAAATCCAATTCACATTTTTTTAATTGAAATTTTTTATTTTTAAAACATATGCAAGGATAATTTTTCAACATTGACCCTTGCAAAACCTTGTGTTCTAATTTTACTCCCTTCCCCCATCCCATTCCCTAGATGGCAAATAATCCAATATATGTTAA
The DNA here is from genome assembly GCF_902635505.1 of Sarcophilus harrisii. NCBI lineage: Eukaryota > Metazoa > Chordata > Mammalia > Dasyuromorphia > Dasyuridae > Sarcophilus > Sarcophilus harrisii. Next base: position 492,901,702 of record NC_045426.1, on the reverse strand, counting down.
ACATGGTAAAAATATATGCTAAATTCAATATAGGCATACATATTTATACAATTATCTTGCTGTACAAGAAAAACCATATCAAAAAGGAAAAAAAATGAGAAAAAATAAAATTCAAGCAAATCACAACAAAAAGAATGAAAATGCTATGTGATAATCCACCCTCAGTTCCCACAGTCCTCTCTCTGGGTGTAAATGGCTCTCATCATAACAAGATCATTGGAACTGGTCTGAACTATCTTTCCAATTCACTTTTGAGTGAAGAGATCCCATTATTTAATTGGTCCTCTTCAAGGATGAACGATAAACAGCAGCAACAATAGAAGTACCTGGACTGGGCAGGGCTGTCCACTTCCCGCTTGTGTCCCCTCTTCTACCTCTCGCCCCACTTGCTGCAGCTGTTTCTCCTGCAGGGTTACTGGGAGAGCGTCAGAATAATTGGGTTGAAATTTTGCATCAGATACTTATTAGTGGGATTTTGGGTAAATAACTTAATTTCTCTCTAGTTCTGAGTTTCTTTATCTTTAAAGTTTGGGAGCTGGACTAGATGGCCTCTGAAGTCTCTTCTAGTTTTAGAATCTCTTTTAGAAATTTTGTCTCTCTTGGAAGGTTTTCTTCCTCCGAGAGATGTATTTACAAGTGTTGTGTTCTCAGGGACTTCTTTCTGGAAGTTCTCTCTTAAGGGTTCCCAATCACCTGTGTCCTCAGCCACTATTTAAAGAAAAGTCCAATGAATCCTGACAATTGTCCATGATAAAATCTGAGACCCATCTTTTAGGTTGTCACAGCCGCTAATGGTCTTCTGTGGAGAAAAGGAATTTCCTCAACCCCAGACTTCTGGATGGATTCTGTGAAATTTGTTTCAGGCTCCCAGGGGCAGATCCGATGCTCACTACAGGCCAGTTGGACCAATTTCCTCAGGGCGCGACCTCTCTTCTTGGAAGTGCCCACAAATCATGCGTAGAACAAGGAAATGTTTTAATTCTCTGGCCCCAGATTCCCTCTTTTTCCTTTTGAGCAGTCTGCCCAAAGTCTCTAGGATTACACCTCTTGCCTGATCCTCACCTCCAATGTAAACAAATCATAAATTCTGTAGTAAAGCAGAGCAAAGGTCTCAGAGGCTGTGTTTACAGTTCAGGGCTGAGCTCCTAAAAGTCAACTTTGCCCAAGATAGAACAAAACAAAAAGGAAAAAAAAATCTCACTTTTCACCCATCATCCTTAAACCTGGGAAGAATAAATAGTCTTATATTCACTTAATGACATCAGCCATGGTGAAGGTAGTTTGGTATTTGTTTAGGAAAACTGCCCACGATCTGGGGCATTAGGCAGGTAAGTGTTTCAAGGACATGAGATGGCTTCTGGGCATTACAGGGAATCAGCAGGAGCTATTTGAGAGATCTCGTGACATGATGGATAGCATTCCAGTCTGGAATGTCTTGAAGACCTGGATTTGAATCTGCCTGATATTCCTTAGCTGTGTGGCCCTGGGCAATTCAATCAATTCACTGATCAGCAAATATTTATTAGGCACCCAGTTCCTTAAACTCTCTGACCCTCATCTTCCTCACTGTAAAATGGGGCTAATAATAACACTAATCTCACAGATCTGTTGTGTCGATCAAATAAACTAATAATATCTGACTAGCATTTGTATGGAAATTTAAAGTTTGCAAAATGGTTTACATATTTTATCTCATTTGATCCTCATAACAACTCTGTGAGGTAGTTATTATTCCCATTTTTTAGATCAGAGCTTCTTAAAACTTTTTCCACACACTACTCCTTTTTACCTGAGAAAGTATGACCTCTGTTATATAAGTATATAAAATAGATATACAAATTGAACAGTTATTGACAGTAAATCATATAGAAATTTATTTTAAAGCAATTCTTTGGTATCATATAAATTTTACCATTTGTTAAAAATGAAAGCAAAATGAGATGGATGGGCTTGTTTATTTTTACATAAAGAATTGAATCTTGGAATATTTGATATTGAAGACTGTAAAACATTCAGAAACCTTTTACTGTTGCCAAAATGTTCATGGCCCCCACATTTCGTTAAGTGACCTTATAGCATTGTTATAAATGAGCAAATTGATGCCGAGTTACACAGATAAGTAACTGATACAGGATTTGAACTCAGGTCAGTGTCATCCACTAGAATACCTAAATGCCTTATATGTGTAAAGTGCTTTGTCATCTTTAAACTCCTGTTTGCAAGTGAGACCCTCTGCCTTTCCTTGTGCTTTAGTTTATTTCAAAGAATTCATTGATGGATGGGGCGGAGCGCTTACTATTTATTGACTAAAAAGTTCTGTTGTTTCTCCATTTAGGAAACAATATTAAAAATCTGAAGCTGGGGATGGGAGATGCCGGATGACCCCTTTCCCTTTGCCATAACCTGAGGGGAGCTCCTTCATTCAAGTCCTCGGCCATTGTAAGAAGGAACAAACTATGTTCAATCAGTTTTTACCTGAGAACTGGAGGTGGGGGTGAGGAGATAACTGAAATATTTAGACTCCATGGGGAAACTCCACCCAATTAAGAAATTAAGAGGACTCCTCATCACCATCTCAATCATCTACATTGGCAAGACGATCTGAAAGCAACATTTACCTTTCCCTTTTGTTTTCAATTAGCAGCCTACAACAGTGAAAGCAGGGGCTTTTGTGACCTCCCTCCCACCCCCAGTCCCCACCTAAATTAATCCCACCTGGCCCCTATCGCTGGGATCACCACAGCATCCCTTCAGCACTTATGTCTGTCCAGCTGTAATTAGTTATGCGCTCTGTTTATGTTTCTTCTATACACATTTTTCATGTGTGCATGTTTTGTCTCTCTCTTTAGACTGAAGAAGCATCATGTTCGGAATTGCTCAGGACAAATAGCCTATCTCCAATTTCTTTGTGACCATTTCCCACACTTCCCAGACTGACTGCTTTTTCTCGATGTCTGTCTCCTTCTCTGTTTCTGTCTCTGTCTTTATCTTTGTCTTCCTCTTCCTCTCTCCCTTTCCCTCTCCTTCTCTTCCTCCTTTTCTCCTTCTTTTGCTTCTCTTCCTCCCCTCTCCCTCTCCCTTTCCCTCCCTCCTTTTTCCTCTCTCTCTCCCTCCTTCCTTCTCTCCTTCTCTCCCTTTCCTTCGCTCTCTTCCTCTCACTCCCTCTCTCCCTTTCTCTATCTCCCTCTCCCTCTCTTTCTTTTTCTCCCTCTCCTTCCCTCCCTCTCCTCTCCCTCTCTCTCTCTCTCTTTCTCTCTCCTCTCTCCCGTCTTTCTCTCCCTCTCTTTCCAACTAGCAAATCAGGAATGACCTGAAAAAAAAGCTGGTGAGAACCGACAAGTTCATGATACTGACTACAGATGAAAATCAACGAAAGACCAGTAAACCTCAGAAATGAACTATTTTATGGGAAATGTAATAAATTTCAGAGCATTGTAAAGAGACTGATTGGAGGGAGGTGTAATGATGGATGAGTGCTTGTTATAGAAGTGGAGGACTCTTCTGTCCATATGCTACCAAGTCCAGGGTAAATAAATAAAATCCAGAAAGGCCTGAATATATTTAAACAGGGGGTGTCTCCATGTATGTCAGGCTCATAAAATGGGGCTTGTTCTGCTTGGGTTGTGTGTATGGAAATCTTAATCCAGGGCTGCAAGGGTTTTTAAGTTGATATATTTTGTCTAATCTTAAATGCTGTTTGGGTATATATAGGCAAGCATTTTGAATTTAGTGGACTTTTATGAACCTGGCAAACTTCACTAAGACATAACTCAAGACCACCATGTTAATAAGGATAGTGACCCTATTTCTCCATAAGTGATACCAAATCAGCTCTATTTAGACTTCCCCTTGTGGAATAGATAGAGCCAGTTAAAACCGAATTCCAAGTCTTATTATGAAATTCCATTGAGGGGAACGGGGGATTATTGTGGATGCTGACCCCTACTCTTAAAGAATCATGCATTTAGAGACAATCTAGCCCATGCCCCTTCCCCACTTTACAAATGAGAAAACAAACTCAAAGGGGGTTGTTACTTGTTCAAGGTCACATGACTGAGGAGCTCATATTCAAGAGCAAAGGTTCTTTTTTACTGTATCATAATCCCCCAATGGTATCTCAATTCATATGCCAAATTATTATATATTATCTCATCATATAGTATCACATGCCATTTTATTTGATTTCATAACAATTGTACCATTATTGCCATTCCCATTTTGCAGATGAGGAAACTGACTCTGAGAGGCTAATTGACTTTCTTATGGACACATACTGGTATGGGACTGAGGAAAAATTTGAATTTAGGTGTTCCTGATGCAAATTTTACCGACTGTCACCTTGCTTTCCTTTTTACCTTCTTCCTTTACCTTTTATTTTTCCTTCATTTCCCTCACTTTATCACTCCTGTCTAGTGGAAGGAAAGAGTAGAAAAATAAAGGTATAGTGGTTAGAGAGAAGAGGAAAGAATGAGTCTAGTTTATTTTCTCTGAGTTTAGGTCTTAATCCTTGTGCATACAATTCCTATAGGAAATTGAGGAGGAGCAAAAAATCCTTGGGAGCCAATTCAGAAAATACAAAGGTGCTTTATTTTCGTTTTATTGGTAGTTATGGACCAATAATTTTTTATGGTGGTATAAATATTTCAGCAAGCTTCTTAGTAAGACATTATATGAAACTACTCTGGTCAAACCCTCAAATAGCTACTTTCAAGTTAAAGTTTCTCCGCATATAATCATAGGATAAGTCAATGACCAATTTATAAGACCAAGAGCCCGAAAGGATTTTAGAGATCATGTGATCTAACCCCCCCATTTTATAGGTCCCAGAGATGACTTGATTTATCTAATGTTACACAGCAAATTGGGATTTGAATCCAAACTTGTCTTCTGGTATAACATCCAGGGATTCCACTGTACCAGTTTCCTCATATATATATTTAAATAACAAAACCAAGCTAAAAAATGAGATTCTTTTTGGATAGCATCACAATATCTTTGAACATTTTTATATAATAGATTCCATTTCCTTATCAATGGAAAAAAACTGAAGTGTTTACTTGTTATTATAAAAGTACAAAGAACATTCTTTTTTCCCCTTCTATTCATATTTCCATATTTATCATGCTGCACAAGAAAAAAATCAGATAAAAAAGAAAATAAATGAGAAAGAAACCAAAAAGCAAGCCAACAACAATAAAAAAAGATGAAAATACTATGTTGTGATTCACATTCAATCCCCATAGTCCTTTTTCTGGATGGAAAGGGCTCTCTTCACTGCAAGTCTATTGGAATTGGCCTGAATCACCTCATTGTTGAAGAGACATATTCATCAGAATTGATCATCATATAATATTGTTGTTGGCGTATATAATGATCTCCGGGTTCTACTCACTTCACTCAGCATCAGTTCATGTAAGTCTCTCCAGGCTTTTCTGAAATCTTCCTGCTGATCATTTCTTTTAGAACAATAATATTCCATAACATTCATATACCACAATTTATTCAGTCATTCTCCAGTTGATGGGCATCCATTCATTTTCCAGTTCCTTGCAACTACAGAAAGGGCTGCCACAAATATTTTTGTACATATGGGTCCTTTCTCTCTTTTTATAAACTCTTTGGGATATGGACTCAATAGAGACACTAGTGGATCGAAGGAAATACACAGTTTAATAGTCTTTTGGGGCATAGTTCTAAATTGCACTCTAGAAAGGTTGGAGCAGCTCACAACTCCACCAACAATGCATTAGCATCCCAGTTTTCCCACATCTCTTTCAACATTTATCATTATCTTTTCTGGCCATCTTAGCCAATTTACCTCAGAGTACAAAGAACATTCTAGCAAAAATCCTTACCTGATCTATCATAGAAGAAAAAGTTATTAAAGGAAGTGAACTATCCAAACCCAAAATGGGAGTGTCTCATTATAAGGTTTAATTAATAATTTAATTATAATTAATAATAATTAATTAATCATGAGAAGCCTAACATGAAGGCTTTTTTAAAAACAATTTTTTTTGGGGGGGGTAGATAGAGGTATTATCATCTGCAAACTCAGTTATTTACATTTCTGTTTCTCATTTTTGTTGATTAAAAACAAAACAAAACTTTGAGATGCCTTCTAGGTGATACCAGCATGCAACTAGGTAGTATAATGGATAGAGCCTTGGGCCTAGAGGTCAGGAAGATCTGCATTCAAATATGACCTCAAATACTTACTAGCTGTGTGGTTCTGAGTAAGTCATTTAATCCCTGCCTCTCTGCTTCTTTAACTGTAAAATGGAGCACTTATCTCAAGGTTTATTGTGAGGATACAATGAGATAATATTTGTAAAGTGATTAAAATAGGGCCTGGAATATTGCTATTGTTTTTCAGTTGTGTTCAATTCTTTGCTACGCCAGTTGGGATTTTCTTGGCAAAGATACTGGAGTGGTTTGCTATTTCCCTCTCCAATTCACTTTAGATGAGGCAATTGAGGCAGAGTTAAGTCATATAGCTTGTAAATGTCTGAGATTAGATTTGAACTTGAGGTGTGTTTTACTGCTTCCAAGAGCAGGGCTCTGTCCAGTGTGTCACCTAACTGCCTTTATACAATGGCATATAGTAGGTATTTAATAAATGCTTGATTCCTTCCTTCATGATTCTTTGGCATTTTTTCCAATCAAATAAACACATATTCATGGCTTACCACTGTGAGTATACAAAATAACAAGATATAAATTTTGTGCAGGTGAAGATCCTTGTTTCCAAAGTACTTATCATGAAAAAGTTGAATACCAAAATGGAGCTTACATAACAGTAGGCAGTTTGCAACACCTGAGATGATCCAGCTCAGTGTCTGTCACTAAAGAACAGCAGAATTTCAGCACAGAGTCTTCCTCATAGTAGTTGCTCTGGGAGTACTTGAATGAAAGCTGCAAGGGCACAATTAGCTTGCTTAGAGAAAATATTGTGAGAATTAAGCTTAGATGTCTCTTTGTATTGTTTTACAAAGGGTGGAGACTGAGCCACGCCTTAGAAGCTGGATGACTATTGAGGAAAGGCCAGCTCCAGTCGGTGACTTTCAGATCTTATGAGGGGGTGTTATTGTGTGTGCCTGGGATGTAACTGCTCCTGTGGAAACATCAACTGAATCATGGATGTGTACTCATACAAAGAAAATATACAACCTAGTTTTTCCTAAGGCTTCTATTTTTCTTATTAAAACAAAACAAAACTAAACAAAACCCCCAAAGGTTTTAAGATGGTGCAGAGGTAAAAGCATTTAGAGTCAAAGGCTCTACTTTCAAATCCTGCCTTTTCCATTTCTCACTGTCACTTTACCTAATCTCTCTGGGTCTCAGTTTCCTCATTTATAAAGTGAGTGTTGGACCACATAACCTCTAAGGTCCTTTTCAAATTGAAATTTATGATCCTCAGAATCAATCCTGCTGCTATTGGCCTGGCTTCTTACTAGCCTTAAAGGGAATTTGCACAAATATTTTTTATTTCCTCTTTTCCTTCCATCTTCTTTATCACATCATATTCATTCATTCATTCATTCATTCATTCAACAAAGTGTTACTGTACATAGCCCTCTGAGATTCATATGATTGATATAAACTTGACATTACATGGGACCTAAGATGGACTTTTGCATCTTCTTCCAGACTATACTTAAGTTCTAATAGCTGTGACTGTTATTTTGAAATCTTCCTTCCAGAAAAAAAAGGTAAGAGTCTTCTCAATTCCAAGATTCAACAGCCTTGCTAGAGGCCCTCTAGCTAATTTTCCCCTAACCTGATCTCTCAGCCTTTCCTATGAACACAATTTGCAGTAGAAAGCCAGCAGATTGCTTTCCAAGTGCCAGGTGAGTAGGAGAGAGGTTTCATCCTGAGCCAGGCAGGTAGGTAATTATTAGTCACACAAGTGCATAAACAATACTTTAAAACCACATCTATCCAGCTGTGGCCAATGGGATTCTATGCCTTGCCCTATGTAGACACCTCTGTACTGCATTAAGAAAGCATTCCCTTGCATTGCAGCAACAAAACCAGCTGCTGGGAATTTGGTATTAGCTATCAAAGGAAGAGGATGAGAGTGGGGGAGAGTGGGGGAGGCAGTGGGGACAGAAAGAGAAGACTGGACCGCTCCCTGCACAAACAATTCTGTATAACTTAGCTACTAAGTAGGACTTTGTGGGTGGGGAAGGGGTGATGGTATGGGGAAGAAAAAGGAAGACCAGAGGGAGGGAAAGAAAGAGGGGGGGAGGGAAGGAAGAAATCTAAGCCCTTGCTGCTTTATAAATGAAATTGAGTAATAAATGAAAACTAAGAGGAGGTCTTAACCTGGAGCACATAAACATGGTTTTTTCTTTTGTTTGTTTGTTTTGTTTTATAGAATTTTGATAACTACATTTCAATATAATAGTTTTCTTTGTAATCCAGGAGTTTTATTTCATGCATTAAACAACATTATCTTGAGAAGGGGTTCCTAGACTTCAGTAGACTAATTGTCAAAGGAGTCCATGAAACCAAGATGGTTAAGAACCCCTGTTATAAGGCATTGAGTACACTATGCTGTTATGAGACATGTGTATATTAAGGTGGCGATGGAAATAAGGGACTCTTGGTAAATGAGATTTGGGGTCAGGTAGGAGATTGGCAATGTAAATATAGAAATTTTCAAGTACTTTATTTTTTCATGACCTATGAAGGAATCTTTCTTCTTGCCTCATGTCTATGTATATTTCAAAGCAAATTCTGAATCAGAGAGCCAAGCAATACTTCTCAGGGCGGTAGAGTTAAGCTGCTATTCTTTATAATCCTTCCTAGAGCAAATTATAAATATCCATGCATTTACTTAAGGTTTGAAAGTCTAGCTTTTATTTTATATCTTTGCTATCTGTATGTTTGACAAAATAAGGTTGAGGTAGGGCCTAGTTTAAGTGAATTAAGCAGTCTTTAATTTACATTGTACTAAGAATTTTTCCCTAAAATTCCTTCTCTGGGACATACCTGCCTCAGAGTGCTAATATCTGTACACACACACACACACACACACACACACAAAATAGGTGTTTCAGACAAAACACAAACATTCAATCCAACAAGCTGTTTTTTTCAATGTGCTGTTTCAGGTATTGGGGATATAAAGAAAAAAATTCTTGTCCTCAAGGAACTTTCATTCTTCTAGGGAGAAAGCAATATGTTAATAGGTAAATAAATATAAATCTATAAAAAAGAAATACAAAGTGTAATGAGGATAGATCAGCTTATGGAGACCAGTTCTTGAAGCATACACAGATATTCCCTTCGCGGTCTTAGTCCAAGAGATCACATGGAAGTTTGATTGAATCTACTTGTGGTCACGCTGACTTGGGGGTTTGTGTTATGTGATGAAGAAGATTCTCTGATTGGCTGTGGCTCCACACTTACTGCAGACTGTAGGACATATAGTTTTAATAGCAAAGCCTCTGAATTTTACCCTTAGATCCTTGAGGGAGAGTATGTAGTTGTCTTCTGGATATCCCAAGTCTCAAATATAAATTGGGGATACCCAAGAGGGGATAGTAGAAAAATAATCCATTTCAGTGTAGGCATTCTATGTTGAGCTGGGAGGATATGAGAAGGACTTGAACCAAATCTTTTAGGGGGCCAGGGATAGAGAAAGCATTTGATGTATGGGGAATCATCTTTTTGCAAAGGGAATGTGGTAGAAATGGAATATCCTATATGGGAAAAGTAAGCTAGTTTTTCTATAGAGCAGGATGCATGGCTGAGAGTTGTGGTAGAGTGGGGAATAATGTGAAATCAGTTCAAAAGCTTGTGCTGTCTTTCATCAAGGTTCCTAAATTTGCTTACTACCATTATATAAATGGTCTAGTTTATTCTTTTTTTTCTCTAATTCAGAACTTACCATTTTCATAAAGAAGTTATATTGTCTAGATGAACACCTAGGAAGAACCCATTTTCATTATGAATGGTGGAAAAAAGGCTCTGATTATGTATTCCCCATTCCCCTCCCTCTGGAAGGAGAGAGTGAATATTCTTTGCTTTTGATCAAGACAAGTCTCCTGCCAGAAGCAAAGAAGGATGTGTAGGAGTGAGAGTGTGATAATAACAATGACAAGAGTAATGAGTAAAAGTTTTCAACAGCATCCTAGGCAACTGAGTTACCCACATTATTTTAAACACGTTTCCAATGTTTTCTCTCCCTTTAGTTAGCAATTGTTCCCGAATGCCTTCTTTCCCTCTTCTTCCCAACCCCCCTCCTAAAGATGTTTAATAGGTCTGTTTGAATTATTAGAGGAACAGATTTGAACACTAGATTTTTTTTTATTTCTGGCAGGCTAGAATGATAAGTGGGGCTCCCATTAGCCTTTGATTATGGGAAGGTTAAGACATTTACAATCCCTTGTTTCTATGCTTTAGTATCTAGGCCAAATTGTGCAAATCACATGGCCCTCTTGAGCCAATAGTAAGACCAATGATTCACTCAATGATATAGTCTCATATTGTCTGTGGGCTGGTTATTGCAGGAAACTGTTCTTCTGGCTTCCCTCCACTCCCCACAATCTAATCCAATTGGAGTTATACTTTCCATGTCTAAGAAACAGCCTGTGACTTCTTCAACAATTAACCTACTTCCTATACAACCCTCAGTACCACCTCCTGGGTAATTTAACAGAGGAAACAAGATTTCCTCCTTCCCAGGCTGTGCCAAAGACACTCTCCTCTTGTCACAGAGGGTCTGGCCCTTGGCTATGTAGCCACAGGAAGTGCCTCTCATCCTCTTCTGCCATATTCACATCCTGGTAATAGGAGGATGAGCAGGAAGTGGAAGGTGTTGGGTCAGAGCTCACTAACCCTTACCAACTTTTCTGGTCAGCATGGGGTCCTTTAGGAAAACAAAAACAGCACAAGATGATATGGAACACAAAAGGCTTTTCTTTTGTGAAGGAGAAACAGTAGAGAGTTGTATTTGAATCTGCTGGCTGCAAAGTTATTAATATTATTATTATTATTATTTGTCTTCTTTTTCATTTTAAAGGAGCACACACACAAAAACACATCTCAATCATGATCTACCATTCTTTCAAATTATATTATGTCCTTGAGGATGTCTGGATGGAACAGAACTCTGAAGAGTTGGTTGATTTACTTCAGGGCTTCATATCTGTTGTGATGGACTTTCCCTTCCCTCTTTCCTCCCTCCCCATAATTGCTCAAACTGGTGCTTTTTATTTGTGAAAGCAATCTCAAACCCAAAGCCCCTTGTAGTGATTTGTTCTTACTAGAAACACTGACTGCTATCAGTTATATGTAATCTTCCACAAGTCATTTGTTAGAACACACTCTATGCAGAGTTTCGTAGGGCATTCCTCAAGCTCTTGTTACCTCATGGAAGCAATCACTTCTTAAGTCCTAAATTCCTAACTCCCTGATGCAAGGAGATTGCTGGCTAGGGCTGGAACCTTTGCACTCCTCTCCACTGGCTCTTTAGGACATTGTCTTTGCTTCTGATTATTAAAAACTCTGACAGACGTAAGAATTCCTATTCTATGTAAACAATCATTTGAAGTCTTGGATCTGGTATCAGCGTTTTGTATCCTAAATTTAATTTTCTCACTAACATCATCTGTTTCTAAGACCTGGCTCTAGCTGGGCAAAGTCAAAGGACACAATACATTTGGAAAATAATCTGGGATATTTTTTTTTCTCTTTTTCTCTCTCTCTTTTTTTTTCTTCTTTCCACTTTTTAAACTATAGATGAAAAAGAAGTGATAAGGAAGGCAGGTCTCTAGTTTGAGAACTGGTACATATTAAAATAGCATTTTTTCCATGGGAAATGGTTATTTGACTAATTTCCAGATACTGCATGCATATCAATGGTTTTGGAATAAATATGGTTATGGAAAGCAGGAATATTCTGAGTAGACCCAGCATGTTTGGGATAATCTTCAGTGCCAGATCTTCATCAGTTGTGTGGTGGCAGTTAGTTGGGGGAAAATGTGGAAAAAATGATCTACTTTTAGAGTTCTAAATTTAAGATAAAGTCACTTCTACATGACAACTCTCTGATACACATAAAAATCAATTACAAACAAGAAATTGAATTAAAACATTCCCCCAAGTGGTTCTATCAAATATTTTTGCCATTTGATTAAAATTATTATTTTTCTTTAAATTTTATGCTAACAGAATGGTTGACACTGGCCAAAACTGTTCCAAGGGAGTTGATGAATGGGTAAACTACATTTTGTATGATACAAAAGAAATGAAACTTTTTAAAAAAGGTTGATGATCCATTGGTGTTTACAGTATAATATGATCCCAAGTCTATTCACCATCATTTTCATTTCATTAGATTTTACGTCTATTATCACTCAGCCTAAATACTATTTTGCTTTTTAAATTTTGTTTTTGGTTTTAATTCTAAAACTCTGAAATTGAGACTACTTTTAATATTTTCTACTTCCATGATGGGAAAGCTGTTCTGCTTTCTTATCTCCTCCCATAGCAGGGTATGCTTTAGAAATTCACAAACTGTCACAGTCTAAGACCAAAATCTGTGATAATCTATTTATAGTACTTAAGTAGTCAGGGTATTAAGCACCAAATCAATTAGTTGCTTTACATGACTTCGTGGAATGACATTTGAGGAGCTTGTCTTTTTCTTTTCTTCCTTCCTTCCTTCCTTCCTTCCTTCCTTCCTTCCTTCCTTCCTTCCTTCCTTCCTTCCTTCCTTCCTTCCTTCCTCCCTCCCTCCCTCCCTCTTTCTTTCTTTCTTTCTTTCTTTCTTTCTTTCTTTCTTTCTTTCTTTCTTTCTTTCTTTCTTTCTTTCTTTCTTTCTTTTTAATTTTTATAGCTTTTTATTTATAAGATGTATGCATGGGTAATTTTTCAGCATTGACCCTTTGCACAACTTTCTGTTCCAACTTTTCCCCTCCTTGCCCCCACCCCCTCCCCCAGATGACAGGTAGATCAATACATGTTGAATATGTTAAAGTACATGTTAAATACTATATATATCTCCAAACACATATCCATACAGTTATTTTGCTGCACAAGAAGAAATGGACTTTGAAATAAGGTAAAATTAACCTGAGAAGGAAATCAAAAATGCAAGTGAATAAAAACAGAAGGATTGGAAATGCTATGTTGTGGTTCACACTCATTTCCCAGAGTTCTTTCACTGGGTATAGCTGGTTTTATTCATTATTGAACAAATGGAACTGATTTGGTTCATCTCATTGTTGAAGAGAGCCATGTTCATCAGAATTGATCATCATATAGTATTGTTGTTGAAGTATATAATGCTCTCCTGGTCCTGCTCATTTCACTCAGCATCAGTTCATGTATATCTCTCCAGGCCTTTCTGAAATCTTCCTGCTGGTCATTTCTTACAGAACAATAATATTCCATAACATTCACATACCACAATTTATTCAGTCTTTCTCCAACTGATTGGCATCCACTCAGTTTCCAGTTTCTGGCCACTACAAAAAGGGCTGCTACAAACATTTTTGTACATACAGGTACCTTTCCCTTCTTTAAGATCTCTTTGGGATATAAGCCCAGTAGTAACACTGCTGGATCAAAGGGTATGCACAGTTTGATAACTTTTTGAGCATAGTTCCAAATTGCTCTCCAGGATGGCTGGATATATTCACAATTCCACCAACAATGTATCAGTGTCCCAGTTTTTCCACATCCCCTCCAACATTCAGCATTATCTTTTCCTGTCATCCTAGTCAATCTGAGAGGTGTGTAGTGGTATCTCAGAGTTGTCTTAATTTGCATTTCTCTGATTAATAATGACTTGGAGCATCTTTTCATATGGCCAGAAATAGTTTCAATTTCTTCATCTGAAAATTGTCTGTTCATATCCTTTGACCCTTTATCAATTGGAGAATGGCTTGATTTCTTATAGAGTCAATTCTCTATGTATTTTGGAAATGAGGCCTTTATTAGAACCTTTGACTGTAAAAATGTTTTCCCAGTTTATTGTTTCCCTTCTAATCTTGTCTGCATTAGTTTTATTTGTACAAAAGCTTTTAAATTTGATATAATCAAAATTTTCTATTTTGTGATCCATAATGATCTCTAGTTCTTCTTTGGTCACAAACTCCTTCATCTCCACAGGTCTGAGAGGTAAACTATCCTATCTTCTTCTAATTTATTTATAATCTCATTCTTTATGCCTAGATCATGAACCCATTTTGACCTTGTCTTGGTGTACAGTGTTAAGTGTCGGTCAATGCCTAGTTTCTGCCATATTAATTTCAAATTTTCCCAGCAGTTTTTGTTAAACAGTGATTTCTTATCCCAAAAGCTGGGGTTTTTGGGTTTGTCAAACACGAGATTATTGAAGTTATTGACTATTTTGTCCTGTGAACCTAACCTATTCCACTGATCAAGTAGTCTATTTCTTAGCCAATAACAAATAGTTTTGGTGACTGCTGCTTTATAATAGTTTTTAGATCTGGTACAGGTAGGCCACCTTTATTTAATTTTTATTTCATTAGCTGCCTTGAAAGTCTTGACCTTTTGTTCTTCCAGATGAATTTTGATGTTATTTTTTCTAGGTAATTAAAATAATTTTTTGGGAGTCTGATTGGCATAGCACTAAATAAATAGATTAGTTTAGGCAGTATTGTCATCTTTATTATATTTGATTGACTTATCCAAGGGCACTTAATATTTTTCCAATTGGTTAGATCTGACTTTATTTGTGTGGAAAATATTTTATAATTTTGCTCATATAGTTCCTGACTTTCCCTCAGCACATAGATTCCCAAATATTTTATTCTATTGACAGTTACTTTAAATGGAATTTCTCTCTGTATCTCTAACTGTTGGATTTTGTTAGTAATATATAAGAATGCTGATGATTTATGTGGGTTTATTTTGTATCCTGCAACTTTGTTAAAGTGGTGGATTATTTCTAATAGCTTTTTAGTAGAATCTCTGGGGTTCTCTAAGTATACCATCATATCATCTGCAAAAAGCAATAATTTGGTTTCTTCCTTACCTACTCTAATTTCTTTAATCTCTTCCTCAACACTTATTGCTGAGGCTAACATTTCTAATACAATATTGAATAGTAATGGTGATAGTGGGCAACCTTGTTTCACCCCGTTCTTATTGGGAATGGTTCCAATTTATCCCCATTACATATAATGCTTACTGATGGTTTTAAATAGATTTTAAGGAAAAGTCCATTTATTCCTATATTCTCAAGTGTTTTTAATAGGAATGGATGTTGGATTTTATCAAATGCTTTTTCTGCATCTATTGAGATGATCATATCGTTTTTGTTAATTTGGTTATGAATATAGTCAATTATGCTAATAGTTTTCCTAATATTGAACCATCCCTGCATTCCTGGTATAAATCCTACTTGGTCATGGTGTATTATACTGGGGATGATTTTCTGTAATCTTTTTGCAATATTTTATTTAAGATTTTAGCATCAATATTGGATCTTATCTTTTTCAAACCATAAGGCCATTGTGGCTATATTCTGCTCAACTAGACCAAATTCTCTTGGATTCCAGAGTTAAAATCTGTTGCATTTTGTTACAACACAACATTTAGGATCTTAAATATATAATCAAATGACTGGCACAAAGATATATAATGATATTGGCTCTCTGTAAAGGTTTGCTCATTAATCTGGGTGAAGGTGGCTTAAATTGAGTTAGGGTTTTTTCCTATCAGATTCTGAAGTCCCTGAGAGGCAGGAGAGACAGCAACATGTTTAAGTCAATTTATAGTCTATCACATATTTCTTCTTTGTCCAGGATTCATCTAGTCTTCTCATTTTTGTTTTTGTTTTTAATAGTATTTATTTTTTCTCCAATCAATCCATGTCAAGAAAATTTTTATCATTCATTTTTATAAGATTTTGAGTTCAAATGTTTCTTTCTCTTCCCCCTCTCCTCTTTTGAAAATAGAAGACAATTTGATATAGCTTATACATGTGCTATCATGTAGAACATATTTTCATATTAGTCACAATTGTGGAAGGAGAAACAGATCAAAAGAAAAAACATACAAAAAGAATAAAGTAAGTGAAAAAATTATGCTGTGATTTGCATTCAGAGCCCATCAGTTCTTTATTTGGATGTAGATAGCATTTTCCTTCCAGAGTCCTTTGACCTTGTCTTAGATAATTGTGTTGTAGAGAACAGTTGAGTCATTCACAGTTGATCATCATATAATGTTGCAGATACTATATACAATATTTTTCTGATTTTGCTTATTTCACTTTGCATCAGTTTTTACAAGTCTTTCCAGGTTTTTTTGAAATCTGACTGTTCATCATTTCTTATTGTGCAATAGTATTCCATTAAATTAATAAATCCATAAATTCAGCTTGTTCTGCCATTCCTCAATTGATGGAAATCTCCTCAATTTCCAATTCTTTGCCACTATGAAAAAGGCTGCTATAAATATTTTTGCCTATGTAGATCCTTCCCCCCTTTTTACATCTCTTTGGGATACAAGCCTAGTGATGATATTACTGGATCAAAAGATATGTTCAGTTTGGTTTGGTTGTCCTTTGGGGATGTTTCCAAATTGTTCTCCAGAATGGTTGGAATGCACTCTACCTAGAGTGCATCAATATCCCAATTTTCCTACATTCTCTTCAACATTTACAATTTTTTTTTGACATATGAGGCAATCTAAGAGGCATGAGATGGTTACTTCAGAGTTCTTTTAATTTTCATTTTTCTCATCAAAAGTGATTTAGATCACTTTTTCATGATTTCCTCATCTGAAAACTGCCTGTTCATTATGTTTTGACCACTTATCAATTGGGGAATGACTTGTATTCTTATAAATTTGACTCCGTTCTCCATATATTTGAGAAATGAGACACTTTCTGTGAATATTGTTTTTTAGCTTTCTGCTTTCTTTCTAATCTTGGTTGCATTGCTTTTGTTGATGCAAAAGCTTTTAAATTTAATATAAAAGTATTTATATAGCTTCATTTTCTATGGTACCTGTTGGTGAGATTTAGTTTCTTTCCTTATCTATTTTAATTATGTTTTTGTTTTTGCTTTATCTGAGATCAGGATGGTTATCCCTGTTTTTTTTTTTTTTTTTTTTAACTTCAGCTGAAGCATAATAGATTCTTTTTAACTTAGTTTTTTCATTTTTGCAAATCTAGTATATGTGCTGCTAAAACTAGAATAATTAGTCTGCTTTCAAAATGACTAGGGCTAGAGTTATATTCAAGACTAAGAATTTTGGAGGAGCTATGTTCACCCGACTTTTTCCCTTGTGTCTTAGAAGATGTGAGGTTCAAGGTCCATACAAAATGATTCCTCATTGAGGTCAATTTTCTCTAAAAGTGCCTTATATATATATATATATATATATATATATATATATATATATATATATTAAAATCATTACTTACATCTAGGAAAAATACAAATCATTCTCTATGAAATAAAATGAGGAGGATGGTTACCTGATAAATGCTAAAAACTAAAATAGATAAAAAATGCACATCATTCAAATTATGATAATCTCCTACATGGGTAGCCTCCTGTTGAGTTGTATATCATTAGTATAACTTGGGCCTTGGACAACAAGCTAGATCAAGAATTGGATCAGAGAAAGAGATTTATTTACATAGAATTTGAAAAATTACGCAGCTTAATTTGGCAAATGGTATAAGTTTCTTCTTGTTGTCAAAGGCCTCTATTTAACATTAATATTTTTCTGCTGGTGATGCCGTGGTTATAAATCATGGACCACCATCATCTGAGGCAGGGGCATACTGTAGTCAACAGAATTATAGTCTCATCTTGTTTAATCAACTTGGCTGAGCTTTTTTTTTCTTTTCCTTTAAGGCCAATTACTTCATTCATCTTCGATACAGGTGAAGACTCAGTTTTGAAAGTACTTATCTGCCCTTACTACTCGCCAGCTGGGATTACTACTTAGCATCTTTTGTCTGGACTCCAAGTCTCTCATCTGGTTTTGGGTCTGAAGCACACTGATATTAGGTTTATCTCTCTTACTAACCTTTCTGGTGTTACTAGCTCTGACCCTAAGATATCATGGGTTCAAACTCTGCCTCTATCACTTACTAATTGTGTGGCATAAAGTAAGGCATTTAAATTTATCTGGATCTCAGTTTCTCTCTCTGATGATGATAAACAAGATGAACAAGATGGACTTTGTAGTTTTTTTTTTTTCCAGTCCAGAGTTTTCTGACTCTTTATGACCTCATTTGGGGCTTTTTTGGCAAAAATACCAGTTTGTCATTTCTTTCCCCAGCTCATTTTGCTGCTGATGAACCTAAGCAAAGAGGGTAAAGTGACTTATGTGGGGCCATACAACTCGGCTGAATTTGAAATCAGGAAGATGAGTCTTCCTGCCTCCAGGCCTGGCACTTTATCCACTGTGCCACATAGCTGCCTGCTAGATGGGCTATTGGAAGGTCCCTTCTAGTTCTATCTACATTTATGAACTTATGATCTCCCTAATTCCTCTCTCTAGCTTCCTTTCAGAGGCTAGTATTAGCTTTTGCAACTTGGCTTTGCCATATTATTTTTCTCCTCCTTTTTTTTACCCTTCCTTTGGGATATATATATATATATGTGTGTGTGTGTGTGTGTGTATAATATATATATATATATTTATCATCCCATCCTCTTTTTTTCATTGTCAGACTTCTTATTTCATTGCACCATTCTCATTTTCCGCTTCTGTTTTCCTCTCATTCTCTGTATTAATTCCATTCCTTAGGTAGCAACTATCCATGTCTTTGCTCAGATGGCAACTTCTTGTTCTGATGTTTAAGAATTCTGAGTGTGATCATATTTCCTTTCTTCTTTATGACTACCTTGTTGGAGGCACCTCTAACCAGGTGTCTCCCATGCAGACGTTAAGATGATATCAGATCCCTTGATAGATGCAATAACAGAGATGCCTTTGTTCCATGATTCCTTGGTGATCTATATCAGGTAAGGCATCACAGAGAGATGTTTGCTTGCCAAAGGTGTTCACTGCTGTCATGGAGAGTGTCCTATGCAGTACTCATCTGATATTCCCAATAACTGAGGCAGTCCTCCAAATGCTCCTGTATTTAGATGACATTATATTGATTTCTTCAGTGCTCAAGACATCACAAAACAAAAGCTCAATTTGTAGCCACTGGGGCGTATCCACAGGTGGGAATTTTAGAGGATGCCAAAATTTAACATATTTACTCCTTCAGCAAAGCTTTCCTTTACTAACTCTCTCTTTCATGTCCCTTTCCCATCAGTTCCCTTTTTCTCCCTCTTTTCCATGTTGACCAGCTTCTTGCCTAGCCTTTCTCAGCAAACATGAATGCTGCTTCACTTCAAAAGTCAATAAATATCCTAACACTATCTTCTTTCCCATGTGGTGGATAAGAGAGTCTTGCAAATGGCTTTATGTATAAGAAGAAGTTCTTGGGACCTCATATTTTATGGGTTAAATTGGATAATAATCTAATTTCCTTTGATCCCTGAGATTTGCCTCACTGAAGCGCCATAGTAAATAATTCTCCTTCCCATTCCATGTTATTTATAATTACTTATACTATTTTCACATTTTGAATAACAAATGTTCTGGTGGGAGAAAGAGGCCATTTTGTTGTATAGTGGATGGAGTTCCTGATTTGAAACTAGCAAGACCTGAGTTCATTGCTTCCCTCAGACACTGTGTGAATCTTGGGTAACTCCCTCACCCTTTTCCTTGGTTTTCTTACTTGTAAAATGGGGATAATAAAATCACCTTCCTTACAGGATTGTTGTGAGGATAAAGTCCAACGGGATAATATGTGCAAAACACAGTGCAAACACTAAAGGGTTAAATAATTATTATCTATTTTTACTATCACATTCTATGTGAGAGGGAAATAATCTATTACAGGGCCTATTAAACTTTTTCCACTTGTCACCCCTTTTCACCTGAGAAATTTTTATGTAACTTCTGGTACATAAACATATAAAATGGTATGCAAATCAAATTATAAATCATAAATAAGTTTATTTTAAAATAATTCTTTGGTATACATATAATTTTACTATTTATTAAAGATGAAGGCAAAGTCTGCATACCAATGAGATGGATATGCTTGTTTATTTTTACATAAAGGATTAACTCTCGGTAGAATCTTTGATAACTTTTACTGTTAGCAAATTTTTCATGATCCTCACATTCACATATTCACATAATTCCATTTGAGGTCACAATCTACCGTTTAAGAAGCTTTGGTCTATTGGACTCACCTCCTTAAGATAAAGACACTTTTGGGGAAGTGCTGAATAACAATCTCCATTCCTCTAAAACCTGCAGATCTGAGCCATTTGTAGCAATATTAGGGTTGGTAAGATCTCTTTCCTTCTTCTGCATCTTAGTCTTTAAACTGCATGGTGCCACTCTATTGAAGATTATTCCTCTAAGAAGCTAGTATCTGATCAAAATCAGGAATCCTTGATCGTTTGGGATCTCTAGAAATTGCAAGGGAATGACCTTTTCTGTAGCTCTAGTCCCTTTCCTGTATTTAGAAATGTTCTTATCAATTTTTGGACCATCCAGGCAAGCACAGGCTTCATTGGTCAGTTACCTTTTTCTTCTCGGGTTCAGCAAAAAGAAAAAAATATTCCTTTCCCCTATTTGCCACACTTTTGTCTGAAAATCTAAAAAAAAAGACTGTGCAAAGAGGTCTGTATTATTATTCTAAAGCATAAGAAACCATATTGAAATGCAAAGCATTCCAGACTTTTTCCAATCTCACATTTACCCTCTTGGAAAGGTGAGAGTATATTTTCACATACTCTGCTTAGTCTGTTGGTTATAAGGACATATCAGTACAGGATGGCTATACACAGGCAAGCAGCAATGAAATCACCAATTCTCTATTATCTCTATATTTAAGATCACAAATAAAGGTACTCATTTCTTTAGAAGAAAAATATAGGAGCTGTCCACCTACATACCTGGAAGAGCACATATGTTAGTGTTTTTACTGACATTGGCTCCTCTTCTTCCTTTGTAGACCTTTGCTATTCATACCCTAGGAAGAAAAGGAAGGGAGGGAAGGAAAAAAAAATTTACACGTTAATTTTGTTCTGTATTTTGAGGGAATAACAAGTTGTGCACAGTAGATTTGCAGTTTCATGTACAATCTCTTTTTAACTGCTTGTTTTGTGAGTTAAAAATAAAATAAATTTAAAAGAAAAGTCTACAGAGCTGTACCCATCTCTTTGGCCTACAAATCATTTAATTTCTTTTAGACGTTCTTTATTTATATAATAAAGGGATTTGACTTTATGGCCTCTAAGATCCCTTCTAAATGCATCTCTGATCTCTGTTCCTTTGATGAGACTCTCAGGATTTTTGAACCTTATTTTCAGGTGAGTGGGGAAGTATCACACTTTTTTCTCCTCCATTTCTGGGAACCTGTTCTCCATGTTTCTTCTTTGATGATCCTCTGCCATTGATCTTATTCTATTCCCTGAATTTTTCCTGGATGCAAAGGAAATTGTGGTCTTATAACCTATTTAATTTGAGATATTGTAGAGTTCTAAATGGTGGGTGTGGACTGGAGGAAATTGCCAAGAATAGAAACCAGCATCTTTGCTATAAAGCAGCTTGGAATCAGGAGTCACCTTGGGTTTAGAGTCAGGAAGATGAATTCAAATCTGGCCTCAGTTACTTTCTAGCTGTCTCACATTGGGTAGGTCACTTAACCTCAATTGCTTGTTTCCTCAAATGTAAAATGGGCAACCTAATAGGATCTACTTAGCAAGGTTGTTGTGAGGATTAAACAATTATATTAAATGATTTTTATGTTAATCTGAATGTACTTATCCAGATTAATCATATTTCTGACCAGCAATTCTTTAATATAATTTCAGATTATACTGTAATTTTTGATATTTCCTTTTTAAGCATTTGAAATTGATGGTATTCAATTTGAATAGCATATCAGAAGAAATAAGAATGTGGACTTGGAGTCAAGATGAGAGGAGTTTAAATCCTATGTCTGGATACTAGTAATGTGAACCTAATTTAATTTTTCTAAACCTTTAGTAATTTTTTAGAATTGATCAATTAAGGTCTTGACTGGTTGGGATCTACATGAGTACCATGCTTAGGTAGCATCTTGACAACTAGGGCAACTAGGTGGCGCCATAGTGCACAGAGTGCCAACTGGAGGCAAGAAGACTCATTTTCCCGAGTTCAAATCTGGTCTCGGAAACTTAGTAGTTGCATGATTCTGGGCAAGTCACTTGCCTTTATTTGGCTGCGTTTCCTCTTCTGCAAAATAAGCTGGAGAAGAAATGACAAACCAGTCCAATAGCTGACAAGAAAACACCAGATAGGATCAGGTAACATCAGAAATGACAAAATAACAACCAAAAAAAAAAAAGCATCCTAACTATTTTATTCTATGAGATAGGGAGGAGAGGTGTTGGAGAGGTATTTTGCAATGTTTGCTCTGTTTTTCCAGATGAGGAAAGCCTCCATCACACCTGCTAGAAGCCTAAGGATTTTCTTATCCTCTGGAATTTATTCACTGCTGTTTGTGTTAATTTGGCTTCTGGAAGCCTGTCTTTGGTCCTGAAATATGCATGTGTGTATTTTTTACTGCCTCAGGAGAGGTAGTGTAGTGGCATGGTGTGGTGAATGAAACTCCACACATGAAATCAAGGGGTATCCAAGTTTGAAACCCAGCTTCAACAATTAGCCATCTGTGTGGTAGTAGGTGAATCCCTTCAACTGACCTAACCTGTGTTTTCATCTTAAAATGAGAATGATAATACTATATTACCTCCTAATAGAGCTTTGTAATAGCAAAGTGCTTTGTAAACTTTAAAATTCTATATAAATATTATGGTTTAAGTGAAAAAATAGCATCTGGGAACAGATGAAAAAGTTATGCTACATGATCACAATGAAATACTATTGTGCTATGAGAAATGATGATGAAAGGTATAGTTTCAAAGAAACCTCAAAAGACCTGTAGAAACTGATGAGGAGGGAAGTGAGCTGAGCCAGAAAAATTTATTAACAATGCAAAGACAAACAACTTTGAAAGATCAACACAATGTACAACCAACAACAATTCCAAAAACAGATAAATACTATCCACTTTCTCCATGAAATACAGAATGAGACATACATTTGTGGATGTGGTAAAAATAGGAATTTGTTTGCTGGATTATGCATATTTGTTTACAGGGGTTTATTCCTTCCTTCCTTCTTTTTTCTCTATTTCTTCCTTCTTTCCTCTTTCTTTTTCCTCTTTGTTTCTTCCTTCATTCATCTTTCTTTCTTTTTTTGTCTCTCCTTCCCACCCCTTACTCCCTCCCTTCCTTTCTTCTTTCCTTCTTCTTTGTTTTTTCTCTTTATTTCTTCCTTCCTTCCTTTTTCTTTCTTCTCTTTCTTCCTTTCTCTTTCTTTTTCTCTTTGTTTCTTGCTTCCTTCATCTTTCTTTCTTGTTTTTTCTTCTTTATACTTCCTTCCTTCTTTTCTTCCTTTCTTCCTTCCTTCCTTCCTTCCTTCCTTCCTTCCTTCTTTCCTTTCTTCCTTCCTCAATAAGGTGTGTGAGGGAGAGAGAACTAAATTCTTGTCATTCCAGAAAAATAAATAAATAATTGCTACATTGTCTTTACTCCATGTATTTTTATATGCCACATATCAGCTTGGCATATAGATAGAAACTTTGTCATAGAGTTAAGAATATCTGAGTCCAAATGCTGCTTCTGTCACATATTAGGGACAAGCCACCAATCTCTCTATGCCTCAGACAGTTCTCAAAGATGAGGATTTTGTTACAGATGAGTTATTGACTTGCATTGGTAGAGGAAATTTCCAAAGTAGAAGTCCTTGATTCCAATTAAATTAGAGATTTAACCATTTCTAAGAAAAAGCAAAAAGAAAAAAGAAGAATCCATTGCACTGTTGGAGAGCAGATTATTACCACAAAATTATATATTTAGACTGAAAAGAAAAAAAATAATGTAATACTTTAAAAGGCAAGGAAAGGTATGTTTCAGCACAGATTTCAGATTTAACTCTCAAATTCTAAAGACATTTATCATGACAGAAAATATTTTTGAGCTGGATTCAGCTCTAGAATGCTTGCTTAAGTACTTATTTTTAAAATGATGTTACCATTTAGGAGCTTTTGGATCAAAGCCACTGAGGTCTTTCATATAGCCACTAGTGAAACCAGCAGAAACACAAACTCCTGGGCGAATTTTCAACCATAGGCTTGCTCACACCCCCCCAAACTCCCCCACACTCCCTCTCATGGGATGCTCTTCAGAGGTAAAGGCTCCAGGCCTTGGCAGGCACAGGTGGGTGAGTCTGTTTTCACAGGTGTATGTTTGCAGCCCGTGGTTGAGAATTTGGCTCCAGTTGTGACCCAAATTAAAAACAAAAAACAAAAAACTTGATTTCTTTTGTAAATTGTATTATTGGTTATCAATTTTTTTTTAAATTAAGTACTAAAACAGACTGGGCTGAGTTTAATGTTGGCCACACCCCTGTCCTGGTATCTAGTGTTATGGAGTATGATATGCTTTGCAAATCTTAAAGCATTATGTAAAGTTTATTATATTAGCTAATATTTCTCCAATCTTCTTTGATGACTTAAAAAAAAAAAAACATGATGGAGAAATCTTCTGTTCATCAAGGCTTACTTTGATAATGATCTCCTTTAGTCATAGATACATTTCCCTATATTCTCTGATTGAGACTGATAGTCACGGAGGAAAGGATCTTGGAGCCCAAGAGCCAAAGATCTTTTCCTCCAGCCAGAGTCTTCTCCTTCATTTAGCTCTTTTTTTTAAATATAATTTTAATTACTTTAGTCCTATTTCACTCATAGCATTTTTAGTCCTGTTATGTTTTAGTGAAGAAACTCTGGGAGATTACTATTTCCAGAAAGACAAGACTTCCATCAAGAAGAATCAAATCTTCTCTTTTCAGTTTTAAAAAAGAAGGATTAGCAGTATTATTTTAAAAATACACAGAATTTATTTTGGAACCTTCAATTATCCTTAGGGTACCAATTGTCTTCATTTGTGTGGATTTTCAAAGCAAGTCACCATATTTGACACAAAGAAAAAAAATTGTATTCTTTGCCAAATGTACATTCACTTATTTTCTTTTTCTTGTATTATTTATTTTGGTTTTTAATTTTCTAAATATTAAGTTTCCTGTTATTTCACTAAAAAATGTACATAAAAGAGAGAAGGAAGTTGAGAAAGAACCCGACAAATGAGGCAGTGTTAGAGCTACCATGTTAACTGTGAAATATCCTTTAAAAACCTTAAGTTGTATATGGTGTAAATTTGTAATTTCATATATAATAATCTTTTTCTATTCTTCTTTGTATTGGGGAATGTTCATATTTGCATTACAATAAAAAGGATTAAAAATTAGAAATATCAGCCTTTCTGAAAACAAGGAAACAAATTAGATAATTTCTCAGGATAGCTTTCTGTACTATTATTTGGTTATTTGAGATAAAATTCCTTCTTTTGAAAGGAGATTGACTTCTTGGTTTTGAATCTTTCTTCCTGTGTATTTCTCTATTGCATCCTTCCCAGGGTACTTCATATGAGAATTACTCTCTCTGGACCACCATCAAGGCAATGCATGGGTTGGTTGGGGATGTTTTTGAATTTCACATATTTGATATTTGAAGACTGTATCTACTTTTTGCTCTATGGAAGTTAGGCCCTTTCCATTTCTCAATGCTAAAGTTCTATGAACTTCACCCAGAATTTCTAGCCAATTATTTGGTAACTGGGAGTAGTTCTGGTGTGGGGAACAGGAAAGAGGGAGATTATGGGAAATGCAGGGCTCCTGACAATGGAGGAAGCCCCTGCTGTTACCCAGAGATGCGCGTAAAACAAGGTGACATAATCCTGCTGGCGTCAATAACAGGACAGGCTGTACTTTTTTAGAAATAGCATCCACTTCTTAATCAGTTATTTCAGGGTCTGTGTACCATGAGCTGTCACCGGTGACCTCATGAACTTCTGGAATGATTTACCTTATCCTGAGAGGGAGCCTCATTCTTGCTCTAAGTATATGTGTCCTAGACTCAAAAGCCTGGGTGCTGTTCTCATTACATTTCTAAATAGAACCAAATTCCATAATACTTCAAGAAAAAATATTACCCAGGGCTCTAAACTCCATGTAACATTGGATACAAAACAACAGTAGTCTTTGTAATTCATATCAAGCTGTCCAAGAGACAGATCTCCCACTGTCCTATTGAACCCCAAGACTTAATCCCAATTTCAAGTAAGGAAGTTTGGTCTATTAGACCTCCAGATTGGAAAGGTCTTCCTTTATCTCTTAGCTCACCATTTGGCATAGGCTCCCAAAGGAACAGATTTTATAGTAATTTCACAGGTATACCGGTCTCATTTGATCAGATATCTTATAAAATATGGGAATAAAGAGCTAGGTACCTGGCTACCTGGCTATCTTCAAATCCTTTGACCACTTTATCATACACCTTTCTTGTGGGATCCTATGATAATCTCTGGTGTTCTGGTGATCAAAAGAGATTTTTCTTTTATCACACTTTTATTGAGTGTGTGATTTTGGGTAGGTCCTTTAATCACTTCATTTCTTTATTTGTGATGTGACTACAATTATTGAGGTCTTCTGTTTCTTTCAATTAAGTATTCCGAAAAGAAACGAAAGATAATCTGGTTGGACAAATCTGCCCATAGAAATGCTATGAGATGATCATATTATTTGAATGTGAAGATTTAACTTCAGATAAAGGAGAATCTCTCAGGCTGATCTAACTTTTTTTTTTTTTTTTTGCTATGAACAATATTCAGGTGGTCTTTAGAGGCTGAATTGATTTTCAGCTACTAAAGTCAGCAAAAGCATAGCAAATAACACTGGATATAGGATTGGTTTTCTTGGTGGATTTTGCTTGTGTGTAGGGCAGAAAGGAAAGGAGACAATGGAATGTAAGAAGAAAAGATCTTTTTTAGTCTTGTTTCTTGCCTGGTAATCAAAATGATTTAATTGATTTAGAAGAATCATTCTTGTATTGAAGTAAAAAGAAAACCAAAACAACCCACCACATTTAATCAAAAAATCTTTGCAGAATAATATTATCAGTTCAGGATTTTCATAAAGGGATTATCTGCATTGCAGTTA
Source organism: Sarcophilus harrisii (assembly GCF_902635505.1). Taxonomy (NCBI): domain Eukaryota; kingdom Metazoa; phylum Chordata; class Mammalia; order Dasyuromorphia; family Dasyuridae; genus Sarcophilus; species Sarcophilus harrisii. The sequence goes on along the minus strand of NC_045426.1, from coordinate 492,874,519 downwards.
ATTAACATATTTTTGCAATTTATTTTATTCTATTGCTCTGTTGCTAGGATTGTGACTTTTTACCCCATAACAGTTTTTCTTGTTACCATCCCAATCTAGCTGGATTATTTGCTTGTAGTTTTCAATAAGGGTCCCTTATGTAGGTACAGATTATTAATAGTTGTTTGAATTCAAATAACAATTGATTCTCCTTCCTCAATTTCAGCTAGTAAGAGTTCTTGGATATAGGGTAGTGATTCTTATACTTTTAAATTTCATAATATCCACTAAAGAATTTCTATAACTTTTCTCTTAATTTCATTTTTGTTTAATTAAAAATATTCACCATTTGTTAAGTGATTGGCCCTGTACGAGATTCTGTTTACATGTTTGTGTATAGAAGTAGAAAAGTACAGCATGTTATTTTTCTTCTGTGATTAAAGTATTTTTTTTTTTGTTAGTACAGTAGTGAAGACAAAATATTTGGGGTAATTTGGAATAGGATGGCAATGTTTGTAATCAATAGCCCTAGGGAATGTGCCAACTTCATGCTCATTCTTAGAAATAACCTTCACAGAACAAAAATTCTGCTGCTAGTGTTTGGGAATTAGTCCCAATACCACATGAGGTTACAGACCCCTAAAGTTTTGGGGAATGGTAGAGACGCAGATAAGGACCTTGTTGCATTTTAACAGTGTGGCTCTAAGGGGGTGGATGTGCTTGGATGTTGTCTTCCCTTTTGTGTTTAGGTATGTTTTCCTGGCCCCGCAAGGATTTTCCCAAAGGAATTTGTATACCTGGTTTACTGCTGAACTGTCTGAGATTTGGTCACCACTGTACAATTAGGGAAGAATTGATGACTCCTAACAATAACATAAGTAATATAGAACCTTGAATTAAGTATCCACCATTATTGCTTTTTAATTAATTAAATGCCCATGGAAAGGACAGACAGAAGTCTTTAATGATTCTGAAACTCAAGTAGCTACCTTGCTTAGTTTAGCAATGAGATTGGGGTTGCCATTTTGACAGAAGACTATCATAGGATAGATAATTTTGGAGAATGCCTGATATCTGGGAGTCAGGGAGTTCTAAAGACTTCATTCTGCTAATTCCACAGAGAAGAGGGAAAACCAATCTTTTTCACTTTAGTAGTGGAGGTACTTTGCCATAGTGAATAATCATGCTCTTGCAGTTAAAAGAAGCCTATGTCAGCCATGTTCTAGCTGTGTCACTAAAGGGTAAGTAACATCTAGGACTCCAATTTTTAATCATCTCTAAAAAGGGGTTATACCACCTATGTCTAAAGGTTGTTAGGGACCTGGGATATGGACTTGATCTGCGATTTAACTTTTTCTTTTTTCTTTTCTTTTCTTTTTTTTGGAGGCAATTGGTATTAAGTGATTTGCCCAGGAATCAAGGTCACACAGCTAGAAAGTGTCTGAGGCCAGATTTGAACTCAGACTGTTATGACTTTGGGGCTGCATCAAATACCATCTTTAAAGGGCACTCCTACATGAGCACTATCCTTCTACCAATGAAAGTCACCTCCTTTTCTGCAATTCATAATCTTCTTCTTCTTCTTCTTCTTCTTCTTCTTCTTCTTCTTCTTCTTCTTCTTCTTCTTCTTCTTCTTCTTCTTCTTCTTCTTCTTCTTCTTCTTCTTCTTCTTCTTCTTCTTCTTCCTTCCCTACTGACGCCAGGGCTGATGCTCTATTCACTGTGCCATATAGCTATCCTTGCAATTCATAATCTTTTTTTTTGTCGTTGGTTTCTAAGGTGTAAATGATCACATTGAAAATTTGACAGTTGTCCTGAGAGCAAGTATAAACTGTCTCTAATACCCCTGGCTCTTTTTTTTTTTTATAACTTGTCTATCAGGAGGTTAATAGCATGCTTTATCATTGATCTTTGCGAATCAAGGGTTGCTTTTTAAGTCATTATTCATCACTTTAATTATTGATGCAATTCATTATCTTAAGGCATTGCTGAGACCATTCAGGAGTTCAATCACTTGCCTAGGTCAGGCAGTAAGTAGTGTGTGTTAGAAGTGGGATACTGGATCTTTCTGCTTCAAGGTTGACTTTCTATCCACTGTGCCTAGCTGGTTGTCTCTCCTGAAGTTGGGGGTGGGGAGAGATAAAGTAGGAGAATGTAAAATGCTAAACAAAAGCTATACATAAATGTCTGTTATTTTTCCTTTCTCTTCCATTGAATTGCTGAGTGAAATGGATTTTTGTATACATCTGTGTGTCTGTCTGTGTGCATTTCTCTCTCTCTTTCCCTCCTCTTCTCTTTCTTTCCCCTTCCCCCTCCCTCCTTCTTTTTCCCCCTCCTTCCTTCTTTCTCTGTCTCTGTCTCTCCTCCCTCCCCCCTCCCCATCCATGTGTGTGTGTGTGTGTGTGTGTGTGTGTGTGTGTATGTGTATTCTTCCTTCTTTGAACCATTTCAGATGAAAATCAGGTTTAAGGGTCAGCTATTCCTCCAGGGCAAGGACCTGTGAAATAACAAGACTTGCATGAGGTGAAAACTAGAAATGGAGCTGACCAGCTTCTTCCTCCCCATGAGCATAATGGTCTGAGGGATCTTTATTACTGGGACAGAGAGAAACATTGATGAAAACCTCTAAAAATCAACTCTCTACATCTCACTTGGGGCATGAAGAGAGCAGAGAAACTCCCTATTAGGAGAATTCTTTTATGAGAAAGGTAAGTGAGAGTAAATATTAACAAGTTTGGGGTCAGTACTCTGGGAAGTTGGAAGGGAAACAAATGGAGTAAATATTAAGTAGCTGAGCATAAGAGTACTTGATTAAAGGAGCACTGAAATATATGGGAGTTGGTCAGCTACTGTTTAGTACCTACTATGTGTCAAGTACCAAGAATAGTACTGGATCTGGGGTTAGAAACACCTGAGATCAAGCCCTGCCTCAGACCCTTACTAATTGTCTGACCCTGGACAAATCACTTAACCTCATTTGCTGCATTCAGAGTAACACAGAAAATGTTCTCATTCTTGCACAGGTTAGCTAGTTTCCAGGAACTTGGGAGAGGCTGGAGCCTTTCCTTCCCTCCATTCCCATGAGCATAAGTGGGAAGATGGATCATAGAAAGGATACTGAAACTATAATGGGGAAGGATGGGAAAGAAATAATTATTTAGGTAACTATTTAGCTTAGGTAACTATTTAGTTTAGTAGATAGAGTGCTGGATTTGAAGTCATAAAGTTCAAAGCCTCCTTCAGATACTTACCAGACCTATATAACCCCAGACAACATTATTTAACTGCTTGATGCCTCATCAAGTAGTAGTGCTCCCCACTAGTGCTCCTGGACATCTTTTTCTTTGCATATGTTCCTCTTGGAGAACGTACTATACCCTGGGGTCTGGAGAGAAGGAGCTGTGAAGATGCTATCCTGTACAGAAAGTTGGTTGGATGTTGTCCTTTGTTCTTGAAGAGGACCAAAATGGCATCATTATATTAGAGTTGAGTTATAATGTGTTCAACTGTGGCTGATCAGACCAATACGAGCTTGAAATGTTCTACTGTAGATCAGACATATATAGTTCCTATGAACATTTCAGGTGGATTCTCTAACTTTGTGCATCTCATGTTTCTTCTGGGCTAATTCAAATCTGTTTTGCTCATAGAGCACAGCATCTTCTCTGACGAGGGCACAACATGGTGGGTGGTTCTGTGCCAGGGTCTCTCATGCCATAAAATCGATTCTAAAATGCTTAAGAGATACCTTGAGAGTATCCTTTTATCACTTTTTTTCTGACCGCCTTGTAGATACTTGCCCTGTGTGAGTTCTCCATAAAATAATCTTTTTGGCAAGCATATATTTGGCATTTGAATAAGGTCAACAGAATTGCCATCTGGTTCATTGCCTTTTCTTTTTACAGATGAGATAAAAACTCTGACTGAAACCAAATGATTTGCCCAAGTCATATGGATAATGAACATAGGTGGCAGGTTTTGAGCTTAATTTCTCTGACTCCAAAGTGTTCCTTCCATTGCACCATTCCAGAGGCTTCATCTCTGATTTATAGCTTCCCATAAATTATGGAATTTCCCAGATTCATCCCTTCCCATTCATTCACTGACCTCTCCTATTCCTAACTCAAAAATATGCTTGGGAAGATCTAGGGTAAAGTTTAGAGGCCTGTCTCTTGTGCATATTGGGATATAAATCTCACATATATAACTCACAGCATGGGATAGTGTCAAAATACATATTACAAAAATAGATGCAATAAGAATTAATTTAGAAGTAAACAGTGTGGGCTATAGTAGATAAAAAAGAAACTACTGTGTTTATGTTTATGATAGCAAAAAATATTCCAGTATGACTTGGATTTCAAAATGGAGCAAAGCCAAGGGAAGCTATGGAGAAGATAAGAAAATATGTGAATTCTTCAAGGAGAGCAGCTAGGTGGCACAGTAGATAGGGGACTGAGTCTGGAGTCAGAAAAACTCATTTTTCTTAGTTCAAATCTGGCCTCAGTTATTTACTAGCTATGTGATCCTGGGCAAGTCACTTAAATCTGTTTGCCTCAGTTTCCTCATCTGTAAAACGAGCTGGAGAAAGCTCCAGCAAATTACTTTAGTATCTGTGCCGAGAAAATCCCCAATGGGAACACCAAGAATTAGACATGGTTGAAAATGACTGAAGAACAACAACAAAAATCCCTCAAGAGTAGGAGCCATTTAATTTTTTGTCTTTATGTCCCAAAGTATGTATGAGGAACTTAACAAGTGCTTATTGATTAATTGATTGAAGGGATTGAGAATGGAGCAGAGTCATAGTAGTGGATTCTTTGGCTAGGAGCAATGAATTGGACAACCTCTCAGAATTCTTCCCCACCCACCCCCAGCATTCTTTTTGGACGCTGATTGTCTGTCCAACTGCAAAATGCAGCATCTATTTTTTTGCCACCTGCTCCGCAACCTGTTTCTGTGACCTACCCCATGGGCTTTCTTCCCTTCTCCAACCTGTCTTTGCTGTGCAATGATTCTGACATTCACCATGGTTTTGTTGTCTTTGTCTGCAAGATGCACATCATAATGGTTGTTTTCTTCCAGCACTGGTTTGCTTCGAAAACATCTTGCCCTTTCATTTCTGAGGAATTAAAAAAAATATAGTCCAAATATTATTATCTCCATTTTGTAGAAGAGGTTATCTGAGAATCGGAATAAACTAACTTGATTAGTAAATGTCATAATCAGAACTAGAAATCATATTGCCTTTCAGAATTTGAAGATAAAAATTTGAGACCCAGTAGTCAGGAGCAAAAACTTATTTATTATTCATAGAGTTTATCGGTTTTTCTCAAAACTAGTGTAAATGTGACTTTTGTAATTAAGATTTCTATATAGATAGATAAAACATTTGTTTACTGATGTGGCAGGCATTGTGTTTTAAGATATAAATGTAAACAAAAAAATAGTCCCTATCTCAAGGACCTTATATTCTAAGGGAGCTGAACATATAAAATAGGGCTAGAAAGTGGGATGGTGGGGGTTATTACTTGTCAAAGGGCGCAACTGTTGGCAAGGAGTTGGAAAAATCTAGATAGTGAGTGGTAGAGCCTATAGTAGAGAACATGGCCTGGGTCTCTCAGCAGGAAATGGTAGTTTGGGCAAGGAATTCACCAATTGTAAGATAGATTGTGTTTGATTACTCTAAAAGGAAGAATAGTAATCCAGACTGACCTGATGTAGGTTTGAAGTGGTATTAGTTCGGGCTACATTTATTTATTTATTTTTTAAGCTTTTTATTTTCAAAGCATATGCATAGATAGTTTCCAACATTAACCCTTGCAAAACCTTGTGTTCTAAAAATTTTCCCTCTCTTCCCCTTACCTTCTTCCCTAGATAGCAAATAATCCAATATATGTTAAACATATGCAATTCTTCTATACATATTTCCACAATTAACATGCTTCACAGTAAAAATCAGATCAAAAAGGAAAAATAATGAGAAAGAACAAAAAGCAAGCAAACAATAATAAAAAAGGTAAAAACACTATGTTGCAATTCATACTCAGTTCCCATAGTCCTTTCTCTGGGTGCAGATGGCTCTCTTTATCACAAGACCATGGGAACTGGTGATGAATCACCTTCCTGTTGAAAAGAGCCACATCCATCAGAATTGATCATCTCATAATCTTCTTGTTGTGGTGTACAATGATCTTCTGGTTCTGCTCACTTCACTCAGCATAAGTTTCTAGGCTTCTCTGAATCTTATAGAACAATAATATTCTATAATGGGTCTATATTTATTAAGAACATTGTTGTTGTTTAGTCGTTTACTATATCTAATTCTTTATGACCCCATTTGGATTATTATTATTATTTTGGCAAAGATACTAGAGTAGTTTGTTGTTTCTCCTCTAATCATTTTACATATGAAACTGAGATAAACAGGGTTAAGTGACTTACAGGGTCATACAGCTAGTAAGTGTCTGAGGCTAGATTTGAATTCAGGAAGATTATTCTTCCTGATTCTAGGCCTAGCACTCTATTCATTATGTCAACTAGTTTTCCTATTAAGAGCACAGTAAGTGCTTAATAAATGCATGCTGATTGATACCTTTCCTTTGTGCAATTGAGAACAGTGATCTTTATTTACCCTGCAGCCACCATTAGTCCTTTTTGAAGATGAAGAATGAACAACAGCAACATATTTGCCAACAACATGTTGATGTCCTGCTTACTTTAGCCCTGCAAATCTCCAGAATTCTTCTCCTGGAATCTGCTCTGGTCTCAGACAAAACATACCCAGTAGTTCATTAGCTAGATTCAAAGGAAAAGCAGCTGGAACCACTGCCATTGAGAAAGGAAACATAGAAATAACATGAATTCCTCCAATGGTAGAACTGAAAAAAATTTGCATTGTCACAGAGCTAGAAATTGGACTGCTTATTCAGCAGTTTGGAGAAAGTGTTTTCCTCTAACTTGAAAGAAATGTGACTGACCTAGAGGAAGATTTTCCTTATTTTTTGTTCTTTTTCTCCTGAGTATTCAGCTCTCCTTTTAATCTTGTTTATGCTAGATGACAGCAAAGTTTAAGTAATATTGTGTAACGTTAATTATTTTTAGTCAAACAGTTTGGGAACCAGGCAATAAAATTCAAGTAAGGGGCCAGTTTTAAAGTCCACGGCCTTGTCTAAATTGCTAAGTGTCAATAAATAGCTTTCAAAACAGGTGGAACAATATTTGCAAGACTACAGACAAGGCTCTCTGCTACACCTTGCTCAAGATTATTAACTTCTCAGATCTGTAGTCAAATACTATTAATGCCTCATTAGACAGAACTGTTTAGGCCTTGTTCCTACATGTTTTGCTCTTGGCCAGGACTGACATGGATGCCAGTTTCCCCAATGAAGCATTGTTTGGGGGGAAAGAGGGAAGGGTGGGTGGGAAGAAGGCAGCTGTGAAAAAAAGGGAAATGGCAGATTGTCAATGAGATATTGTTCACTCCATTTTTCTCCATTGTTTTTCTTTTACGTGCTCTGTTTTGTGAGTTACCATGCTTTCCCCTTTGGTATTTTGTGCCCTGTGTCTCTATTTTGACCTGAAACATTTTTTTGCTTCCATCCTGGAAAATAACTGTACACTTGATTTCCTTGTTCTAGGGGAGACCTAGAGTCTACTTTAATATTTTTCACTAAGGGGAAGTAACTTGGTCCTGTGGACAGAGCCCTGGACTGCCAGCCAGGAAAGCTGGGCTTTCTTCCCAGCTCCATCTTTTGCTTGCTGTGCAGTGACGCTAGGCATACTAATGCATTCTGCTGTGGCTTAACTTTCTTATCAGCAAAATAGAAATCATAATGACTGTTTTCTTCCAGTATTGATTTAACTCAGAGGGTACCATATTTTTCTACCTCTGAGGGAAAAAAAAAAAAAACAGGTAGTGCAGTATCAGAGAGGTTTTCAGGCATGTGGTTCTAAGTGTTAGAATCAGGATTTTCATTATATTATAACATGTTGTCTTTTTGTACAGTGGCTAAGGGATGGAGTCAAGGTGTTGGTTAATAGTTTTCATCATTGTTCTCTTCCTTTCTGAACCCAGACTCTTATGTACCATGAAAAGTACAAGAAATTCTTTTCTCCATTCATGTCCTGAAGAAGGCAGAAGGACTAAGTAATGTTATCTAGTAACATTTACTACCCTACCTAGTGGGCAGTCCTGGGATTGGGTAGGTAACAAAGACCATAGTATTCCCAGAAAAAAGCAAGGATGAATTGAGCAGTAAAAATCATAAAATTTAGAATTTGAAGAAATTGTTGAGATCTAATTCATTCCCATTTTACAGATGAATTAATGGAGGCTTAGAGAAAGTAAAATATCTTCTTTTCTAAAGTTATACATTTTATAAATGGAAAAGTTGAAATTCAAACCCAATTCCTTTGACTACAAATCAGGTATTCTTTCTTTCTCCTACACCATACTGATTATTTTTTAAATAAAGAAAAGTAAATTGTTAACTGGGCCCTGTTCCAGGTTTAAATGTATCCATAAGTCAATGAGTAAATGAGAACAGTTGATATAATAAACTGCAAGTAAGAAGGAAGAGGGATTGCTTGTTTTTTGTTTTTTTTTTAAAGAAAATTTAGTTTCAAAATCTAGTAATGATGGAAGTAGTAGAAAGGTTTGCTTTGCTGTTTGAGCTTTTATGTTCCAGAGAAGATTGGAAATTTAGCACAAACACTGATGGGATACTTGTGACCTGTCTCATTTGAGAAATGAGTTAGCTTGGAGGAAAGAGGGTGTTATTAAGAGCCATCACTTGATTTTCCAATCCTTATGAAAATATATGTTCCCACTCAGAGGGTTTTTAGATGATAGATAGGTAAGGACACAAGAAGTAGTGCCTGGAAAGGTTTAAATCTATTACAGCTCAGTTGTTTCGGGGCACTTTTCTTGATCAATGACACCATGTTTAGAGCATCTGTGGACGTGTCATAGATATAGCACAGACCCAGAGAACAGAAACATCCAAACATTACACAGGGAGACAAGAATTTTAGAGATGCTTCTGAGGAAGTATGCAAGTATTTATTTCATGGAAAAGTCAATCACTCAATGCCAAGGACATGGCTGTTATGTGACAAAGCTCCTACATGAAGTAGGTATATGATGTAAGAAACAACTAGATGGAGAAAATGTTAAGTGACTGACTGAGGACATCAAGTGAAGTCAATCAATTTACACATTCTGGGGAATCTAGTTGTTCATCACTCTGAAGAATAATGACAGATTACATTTCTATTACAAAGTGCTTTCTATATATGATTTGTTGGCTCTTCATAACAGTCTTGTGAAGTAAATAGTGTGAATGTTATTATTCCCATTACATGTATGAAGCATGGCTGAGGCAGGGAAAAGGACTACATTTTCCAGGAGGCCTGAATTAAAAGCATAACTTTGACCTCTCATAAGTATGAATAGTTTTTTTTTAATTCAATTTTATTCTCAGTTCTGAATTATTTCCCTGCCCTTTCTCCTCCTCTGATCTTAGAGAAAGCAAAAATAACATATACATACATATATGCATGTATATATAAAACATACATATATAAATTTTTTTTTAAAATTAAATAACTTTTTATTGACAGAACCCATGCCAGGGTAATTTTTTTACAACATTATCCCTTGCACTCACTTCTGTTCTGATTTTTTCCCTCCCTCCCTCCACCCTCCCCCAAAGATGGCAAGCAGTCCTATACATGTTAAATAGATTACAGTAGATCTTGGATACAATATATGTGTGCAGAACTGAACAGTTTTCTTGTTGCTCAGGGAGAATTGGATTTAGAAGGTATAAATAACCTGGGAAGAAGAACAAAAATGCAAGCAGTTTACATTCATTTCCTGGTGTTCTTTCTTTGGGTGTAGCAGCTTCTGTCCATCCTTGATCAATTGAAACTAAGTTAGATCTTGTCTTTGTTGAAGAAATCCATTTCCATCAGAATACATCCTCATACAGTATTGCTGTTGAGGTATATAATGATTTCCTGGTTCTGCTCATTTTGCTCAGCATCAGTTCATGTAAGTCTCGCCAATCCTCTCTGTATTCATCCTGCTGGTCATTTCTTACAGAACAATAATATTCCATAACATTCATATACACATTTACTCAACCATTCTCCAATTGATGGGCATCCATTCATTTTCCAGCTTCTGGCCACTACAAACAGGGCTACCACAAACATTTTGGCACATACAGGTCCCTTTCCCTTCTTTAGTATCTCTTTGGGGTATAAGCCCAGTAGAGACACTGCTGGATCAAAGGGTATGCACAGTTTGATAACTTTTGGGGCATAGTTCCAAATTGCTCTCCAGAATGGCTGGATGTGTTCACAATTCCACCAACAATGTATTAGTGTCCCTGTTTTCCCACATCCCCTCGAACATTCTGCATTATCTTTCCCTGTCATTCTGGCCAATCTGACAGGTGTATAGTGGTATCTCAGAGTTATCTTAATTTGCATTTCTCTGATCAATAGTGATTTGGAACACTCTTTCATATGAGCAGTAATAGTTTTAATTTCATCATCTGAAAATTGTCTGTTCATATCCTTTGACCATTTATCAATTGGAGAATGGCTTGATTTCTTATAAATTAGAGTCAATTCTCTATATATTTTGGAAATGAGTCCTTTATCAGAACCTTTGACTGTAAAAATGTTTTCCCAGTTTATTGTTTCCCTTCTAATCTTGCCTGCATTAGTTTTGTTTGTACAAAAACTTTTCAATTTGATATAATCCAAATTTTTTATTTTGTAGTCAATAGTGATCTCTAGTTCTTCTTTGGTCACGAATTCCTTCCTCTTCCACAGGTCTGAGAGGGAAACTATCCTATGCTCTTCCAATTTATTTATGATCTCATTCTTTATGCCTAGATCATGAACCCATTTTGACCCAAGGTGTACAGTGTTAAGTGTGGGTCAATGCCTAGTTTCTGCTATACTAATTTCCAATTTTCCCAGCGATTTTTGTCAAATAATGCATTCTTATCCCAAAACTGGGGTCTTTGGGTTGTAGAAAATTAAGGTTATTGGCTGTTTATACATATATAAAATTATTTTCACATAAGCCATGTCCAAAAAAAACAAGAAAGAAAGAGAAGAAAATACTATAACTTGCATTCTGAATCCATCTGCTTAGTGTCTGAAGATGGATATCATGTTTCATCATGAGTCCTTTGGAAATGAGGTTAGTCATTGTGTTGTTTATAATTACAAAGTCTTTTGAAATTGATTATCTTTGTTATATTGTTGCTAATGCATAGATTTATCTCCTGGTTCTGCTTATTTTACTTTGTATCAATTCAAATAAGTCTTCCCAAGTTTTTCTGAAACTATCTCCTTTATCATTTCTTATAGCATAATAGTATTCCATCATATTCATATTTCAAAACATATTTTTAATATAGCTTTATTGATTTGTAGCATGATGGGGATGAAAGTGGAGTAGAATTTAAATAAGGATGATAGAGAAAATGTAGATTAATACTTGGATTCATGAACATGAAGAGCAAGAAAAGCTTCTGAAAATGAGCAAAGATGGCAGAGTTGTTTTTGTTGTGTTTATCATGAATGGTGGGTTCATCTATCAACTATCTATCTATCTATCTGACCATCCATCCATCTGTCTGTTTATGTATCTGTCTATTTAATTATCTATATATTTTCAGGAAACTAAGTTCGAGAAGGATTAAATAACTGGATTAAGGATATTGGGCTCATATGTCATAAAACTGAAACCTGAACTCATTTCTCCTACTAGATTAAGACTTTCCCCATTAAACAATCTCTACTTCTCCATGTTTGTAGTTTTTGTTTTTTAGACCAGGTATGTCTGTTTCTTTTGGGCTGAAAGCACGGTTGCCATTCATAAGGATAATTCCTCTGATTTTTGGGAAAGAATCTCTGAGTTGCTCCATTTCCCATCTTGGCTGTTTCATCCCTCTTTAAGCTGCCTGATTTTCCTGCACTTCTAGGGGTTCATCATATTGATGCTGGACTAGTATGGAAACCCAGTTGGCATTAGCATTCCTGCAGCTGGGAACTCCCAAGCCCAAGAGATCTGTTGGTCTCAGCTTTCAAAAGTAATGGGCTTTACAGATGTATAATAACACACCTTCCCATCCTGCTTGTTAACTCTTTTCCAAAACATATCTTGGGCTGTCATTTTCATGTTCATGAGTATAAATTTCAATAATTACTTTGCTCTAAGATGAAATAATTAAGAATATCTTTATTTAATAAAACCTTATATGTATATGTATATATAAATATATATGTATGCACACACACATACATTTTATAGATTTTTTGACTCTACATTGACAGTAATTTTCAACTCCCCTTTCTGATGGAATCATCCCTTATTTCTCTCTCTCTTTATTTCTCTCTCTCTCTGTCTGTTTGTCTCTCTCTCTCTCACACACACACAGAAATAAAAACATTTAACATCCAAAGCAGAGGCCCTATCTGATGATACGATATTCTGTAGTAATAATCTTGTCCTTATCAGTGGTGAGGGAGTAGGTATATTTCATTATCTGTTTTCTGGGAACTTCATTATTTTCAATGACTTTGACTTCTTTTTATTAATCTTTTCATTTCCATTCACTTCTGGGTAGATAATACATATATTGTTCTATTTCTGATAATTTTGCTCTGCATCAGTACATATAAATCTTCCCATGTTTATCTGAATTTCTTATTTAGTAAATGATCATTGAATTTTAAGTGTTATTGCAAGAAGAAAATGTTGAAGTTTTATCATGATTTTGCTTGTACCATTCATCATGGGCTGCCTTTTTAAATCTACATTTAATCTACATTAATCTACATTTAATTTACACTAAATATAATGTATTTCACTATAGTGTTTTTATTCTGAGGGTATATGAAGTGTATATGAGGGTATATGATACACTTCATATATCTCAGTTGATGTTTTCTAAATGTGTTTCTTTAGAAAGTTAAAATTCCATGTGACTTAAAAAAAAGCTTCCTGCTATTCTAAAACCACATTTGAAATCATCTTGGTGGGGATTCTCATGGCTACTTTAAAAGATTAATAGTATAAGTGGGAAAACAGGGACATGGAGAAAATGAGAATGAGAACTGGGAAAGGTGCCCACCAAATAAACGTTCTTTCAAGATGCCTAGAAAGTGTTTCATTCAAAAAATGTCTTTAGATAATATACTCCTTATAATAATAGCTGGCATTTATACAGCCCTTTAAGGTTTACAGAGTGATTTACAAATATTATCTCATTTTATTCTTACAATTGTGGGAGGTAGTTGCTATTTTTATCCCAATTTTACAGATGAGGTAGACAGCAGCTAAGTGATTTGTCCAGGCTCATACATTTATTCAGTGTCTAAAGATGGATTTAAAGTCAAATCTTTTTGACTGCAGAACCAATATTAAATCTACTGCATAATTTAGCTGTCTTAATCATCTCTTGTGCTGGATTGCAGCCTCACCAACTTCCTGGTTTTTAGCATTCCTGACTCTAATCTGTCCTGACATTTTCTCCATTTCTTTCCTCAGTTCTTCCCTGCCCTCTACTCTTCCTCCACCCACTCCCATCTAAATCATCCTGAACTAGGGCACAAAATCCTTGTGGGAACTGGAACTCTTGCTCATACACTGAACTGAGGTTTTTGGGGAAATATAGGCATTTCTCCTGCCTCAGTCACTCTTCTGTGAAATGGGGATAATCACACCTGCATTGCTTATGTTATAAGGTTGTTGTGAAAAACTAATCATTATCATAGCTAACATTTATAGAGCACTTACTATATGCCAGGCACAATGCCAAGTACTTTTCAGTTATTATCTCAGATTCTCACAACAATCCTGGAAGGTAGGTGGTATTGTTATCCTAATCATAAGATAAGGAAACTGGGGCGAACAGAATTTCCCAGGATCATACAGCTAGTATATGTTTGAGGTTAGATTTCAATTTAGATCTTCCTGACTCCAGGCTCAGCACTCTATCCACAGTACCATGTAGCTGTCCATCAATCAGCTCTTATCTGGAAAATCCTTTGCAACTTTGTCATTTCTCCTCATGAATGCTACCAAAAGTTGTCTCTTGCTTCTCCCTTTATTTTAATAGCTAATATTTATAGAATTTTTTTGGTAGAGTACTTTATATATGTTATCTCATTTGATTCTTTTTATTATTATTATTATTATAGCTTTTTATTTACAAGATATATGCATGGGTAATTTTTCAGCATTAACAGTTGCAAGATCTTTTGTTCCAACTTTTCCCCTCTTACCCCTATCTTTCCCCCAGATGGCAGGTTGACCAATACATGTTAAATATGTTAAAGTATAAGTTAAATACAATATATGTATACATGTCCAAACAGTTATTTTGCTGTACAAAAAAGAATCAAACTTTGAAATAATGTACAATTAGCCTGTGAAGGAAATCAAAATTGCAGGTGGACAAAAAGAGAAGGATTGGGAATTTTATGTAGTGGTTCCTAGTCATCTCCCAGAGTTCTTTCGCTGGGTGTAGCTGGTTCAGTTCATTACTGCTCTATTGGAACTGATTTGGTTCATCTCATTGCTGAAGATGGCTAGGTCCATCAGAACTGATCATCATATAGTATTGTTGTTGAAGTATATAATGATCTCCTGATCCTGCTCATTTCATTCAGCATCAGTTCGTGTAAGTCTCTCCAGGTCTTTCTGAAATCATCCTGCTGGTTGTTTCTTACAGAACAATAATATTCCATAATATTCATATACCACAATTTATTCAACCATTCTCCAATTGATGGGCATCCAATCAGTTTCCAGTTTCTGGCCACTATAAAGAGGGCTGCCACAAACATTCTTGCACATACAGGTCCCTTTCCCTTCTTTAAGATCTCTTTGGGATATAAGCCCAGTAGTAGTAACACTGCTGGGTCAAAGGGTATGCACAGTTTGACAGCTTTTTTGAGCATAGTTCCAAATTGCTCTCCAGAATGGCTGGATGTATTCACAATTCCACCAACAATGTATCAGTGTCCCAACTGATCCCCTCCAGCATTTTGCATTATCTTTCCCTGTCATTCTAGCCAATGTGATGGGTATGTAGTGGTATCTCAGAGTTGTCTTAATTTGCATTTCTCTGATTAATAATGACTTGGAGCATCTTTTCATATGGCTAGAAATAGTTTCAATTTCTTTGTCTTGAAAATTGTCTATTCATATCCTTTGGCCATTTATTAATTGGAGAATGGCTTCTCATTTTTTTTTTCTTTTTTTGATTCTAAAAACAACCTTGTGAAGTAAGGGCTATTATGTTCAATTTTTTTTCCCAGTCTTGTCAGATTCTTTGTGATCACCTTTGGGATTTTCTTGACAAATATAGAGTAGTTTGTCATTTCCTTCTCCAACTCACTGGAGTCATGTGACTTTCATTCCAATATGTCTCCTGCTCTTTTTACCCCAAACAGTTTCAATTGTGGAATCTAGTTCTGAATATCTCAAGGACAGTGTGACATGGCTTCTTTTCTCCAGATTGATGGTATGGATCCAAAGTAAGGCAACAGTTTCTCAGATTACATTCAAAGGGCAAATTCAGTTGTTTTTCTGTTATGTCCCACTCTTTGTGAATTCATTCATGGTTTTCTTGTCAAAGATACTGGAGTAGTTTGCCATTTTCTTCTCTAGTTCATTTTATAGAAGAGGAAAGTGAGGCATACAGGGTTAAGTGGCTTGCCCAGAGTCACATAGCTTGTAAAAGTCTGAAGCCTGACCCTAGGCCCAGAGTTCTATCCAATGTGCCACCTAGTTGTTATTATGACCCCCATCTTATGGAAGAGAAAAATGAGTTTTAAGAAATTGTGATTTGCCCAGATTCACACATTTATTCACTCTCTAAAGATGGATTTGAAGTCTGGCTCATACAGCTAGTAAAAGTCTGATGGAAGATTTGAACTTGGATTTTTCTGATTCAAAGAACTTTATCCATTAGACCAAGAAGCTGCCTTTAAACTCTGGTTCACTTTTAATTGCCATAGGAATCAAATCCAATATTTTCACTCTGTGTTCTAAAATCTGTCACTAAGATTCTCTGGATGATTTTATTTCCCTCAGTTCTTCTTTGATCCCACTTGGTCCCCTTGCAATAACTTCTTTTCCCTGCCCCCATTGAGTATTCACACTCTGCTACTTCCAAGTTTTCTCTAAAGCATTAATTTATTCACACAACAAATACTTATTAAAGTCTGGCTTCTAACACAATCCTCTGTCCTAAGTGTAGAGATTCAAAGATAAAATAAGACATGATCCCTTGTCCCAAGGAATATACAATTTAATAGAGGGTATTAGATATGTATATAAATAAATGTTTTACAAATTGGAAGATGATAAATGTACAATTGTAGCACAATGTTCTAATTTATGACATAGGATAAAAGAGTTATTACTTCCATAAGGGAAGACAAGTAGAGTCTTCAAGTAGAAGGTAGCATTTGAGCTAGGCTTTGAAGCATGGGTAGGATGTGAAGATCATAGATTTAGAACTGGAAGAGGCCAATGTTAATAAAGATAGATAGATTGAGGATGTTTCAAGCGTGACAAACTATACAAGCAAAGACAAAGAGCTGGTTATCATTAGAACTTCAGTTTAGTTGAACTGTAGAGTACGTGAAAGAGAAAAGTTTGAGACAAGAATGCTGAGGGTGTCAGATTGTGGAATATTTTGAGTCAATGGTCCAAGAAGTTAGGACTTCATTTGTATAATATCCTGTTGCTACTTTTAGGTTCCTGCAATTTGTGTCATCATCTGTTTAAAGTCATGCTTATGAACCCCCATTTATTCTGGACTTCTCTGATCAAGACCACATTCAACACATTACATTATAGTAGGTACAGGACATTTACTTTATTAAAATTTTTAAAAAGTATTTTATTTTTCCAAATGCATGCAAAAATAGTATTCAACATCTTTGCAAAACCTCATGTTCCAAATTCTTCTCTACCCCACCCCTTCCCTACGACAGCGGGCAATAGTTAAAGAAAGACATTTGCTTTAAACAGAATGCAAGATAATTAGCATAGCATTAAGTCAGGGATTCTTAAGCTTTTTATGTTATAAACCCTTTTGGCTGTCTCCGAAGCCTATGGATCTCTTCTAAGAATAATGTTCTAAATTAAGATAGATGATTATCTAATATTATCTGATAAACATTTATTAAACACCTAAAATATACCAGGTGTGGTGCTAAATTCTGGGGATATGATGAATAAAAAGAAAGACAGTTCCTGCCCTCAAGGACCTTACAATCTAAAAGGGAAGACTACATATAAAAGGAGGAAGGAAAGCAAAGAAGAACAATACAAGATGTATCTAGCATGGAAGCATCTAGTTCTGTGGAATTGAAATCAGACAGAGCAACAGACGCAAAATGGAATGGGGCTGAGAATCTAGTTTTTGTCTTCTATAATGAAAGACACTGAGAGGAGTTTAATATTTTGCCCTCTAGCCCTCCAATCAGAGGGAACAGGAAGCTGAAGAAGGAGGAATAAATCAAAGCTTGAGTTAGCAGCATGGTGATGAATATAGAAGTGATCAGTTTATTCTGTGAAGGTATCCTGTTGATGGAGTTAAAACCAGTAAATGCAAAACTAATTATATTATTATACTGTTTTAAAAATGTTAAGAAAAGAAAAAAAATCACATATTTCAGGTCAAGATGTTTTATAGTAAGTAAAGAAAAAAGCATATTCACCATGCATGTCTCAAGGCTTTTCCCTCTCAACCTTCTGTGTACTAGGACTCGTGTAACAAGACTGCTGTTCCCTGCTCCCCTTGCAGAGAAAGGGTATATGAATTAATTTGTTTCCATTCTTTACTGTTTATTCATCAGTCAAGAATTGTAATTCAGGTAATTATAAAGGAATATTATAGATTTGGGGTAGTGCATTATATATATAGATACACACATATATGTACATATATACATGTGATACATGTATGTATGTGTATAATTCACTGTGTGTGTGTGTGTGTGTGTGTGTGTGTGTATTATAGATGGTAAAGTAAATAGCATGCTGGGCCTGGAGTGAGCAAGATCTGATTTAAAATCTGATCTCAGATACTTACTATCTGTGTGATCCTTAGCATGCCATTTAAACCTGTTTGCCTCAGTTTCCTCTTAGAATAAGTTGGAGAATGAAATGGCAAACCACTTCAGTATCTTTATCAAGAAAGCCCCAGAGTCAGACTTTACTGAAAAAATGATTGAACTACAATAAAATTAGTAGGAATAAACTCTAAACCACTTGAAGTCATCAGGGATACTTTTCATATTTGCCTTCTTATCTCTAAGCCTAGCATGTTGCCTGACATATAGGGGCACTTAATAAATGCTTGCTGATTCCTCTACTACTACTAATACTACTATCACCAGCACCAGTACCAGCATTAGCATCACTATCATCACTACTACTGCTGCTGCTGCTGCTAGATTGCTACTGCTACTACTTTTATTACTACTGTTACTACCACCACCATCATCATCACTACCACCACCACCACCACCATTACTACTACTATTACTACTGCTGCTACTACTGCTATTACTGCTACTACTGTTACTACTACTATTACTACTACTACTGCTACTGCTACTACTACTATTACTACTGCTACTGCTACTGCTACTGCTACTACTACTACTACTACTACTGCTGCTGCTGCTGCTACTGCTACTGTTACTACAACTACTACTACTATCACTACTACTGCTACTACTATTACTACTGCTGCTGCTCTGCTATTACTGCTACTACTGTTACTACTACTATTACTACCACTACTACTAGTACCACTACTACTACTACTACTACTACTACTACCACTACTACTACTACTACTACTACTACTACTACTACTACTACTGCTACTGCTACCATAGCACTTATCCATATCCTTTATTTTATTGAGGCAATTAGGTAGTTTAATGGATAGAGCATTGCATGTGAAGTTATGACAAACCTAGTGTTCATATCTAGTCTTAGACACTCAGACAATTTAGACAAGTCTCAGTTTCATCACCTGAAAAATGGGGATAATGACAGCACCTATTTCCCATACATATGTATATAATATAAATACTAGTTGTTATAATACATTATTTCTTGCCTCTCCAACTATATTTTAAGCCTATGGAGGATGACTTTATAATTTTCTTGTATTGGAAGGCAAGAAATGAACTCTGCCCATGGGATTGGAGCATCATATCCTAACTTCTGACATTTATTGCCTCTATGATCTTGGAAAGGTCTCAGTTCTTTCCTGGGGTCTCAGTTTCTTCACCTTTAAAATGTGGGGGTGGGAATAGATGTTCAGTGAGATTACTTCAGATGTAAATCTGTGGTCCTATGACCTCTTGTTAGCACTTAGTACAATGTTAAGGACACAGAAAATATACATGTATTTATCTTTTCCAAAAGCATGTTCATTGAGTTCCTATTATGAATTAGATGCTTTCTACAGTTCCTCAAAGCTTTGAGACTCTTTGATCCTTGTTCAAGGAACTATGGGAGATACAAATTGGAAAAGTAAATTCATGTGTCACAAATATATATTTATGACTTTCTCATAAACCATCTGTGGAGAATAATTAGATTAACTCCAGACAAATCGTCTAGCCCTTTGAACTGAAGGCCAGGTGCTATGTGAGGATAAGGTACAGACATTAGTTGCCATCATCCTGGAGTATTTTCAGTCGATGGCACTACTGCAGTCTGTCTCCATGAAACTGCTTATATAAGACAAAAATGAGAGCATTTCTGCTCAAGTTTTGTTCCAAATTGTGGTATATATTCTTCTTATTTGAGTCTTTTTTGTCAGGTGTCCCGTGTCTTGAAAAGAGATTTGAGCCTCCTGATTACTATATGGATACTTTCGGAGTAGTAACAATGCAATGCAAGGTGGTGGTGGTGGTGATAGTAACAGGCAAGCCTATCACTAAGGGAATGATGTACCTAGAGCTAATCACACTGTTTTTTGACCCTGACCCTCCCCATCCTTCTTCCCCCCACAAACAGATTGAAATGACTAGCAAAGGGAAAGGAAGGAAGCCGCAAAGAGGAAACCACAAAAAGTAAATATCAGTTGCACAGTTTGTGTGCTGTGTGAATAAAGGTAATAGCAAAAGGATAGTCCCACCTGCTTTGTCTGTAAGTGAGACTGGTGATGGGTTTATGGGCATGAGCTAAGGGGTTTATGGGCATATTAGGAAATTAGCTTTTTCTTCTCCAGTCTACCTTTCTCGTGAACCTTAGCATGTACTACAATCTGTCTATGTTGAAGTGATGACTCTGGTATTCCTTACTTTGGGCATGACTGAAAGAGACTGTAGGTCTCTTAGTGATTTTTTTCTTTCTTTCCTTTCTTTCATTCAGGCCTGTTGTTGGAATATGGAAATTCCTATCTCAGAAAGCTTTGCTTTGAGATGGCCATGTTCGACCTTGGAGCATTAAATGGATAATTTTCTAAGGAAAAACAAGAGCTTCAGAATATGATTCATCATGAAGGTGCTCATGGTTTTATAGCACCCATTTTTTTTTTTTATAACAGGAAGTAAATATCTGTTGCTAAGTTACTACTGTGGGGCCCCAATCTTACATAGTAGATTCCATTGTCCTCCCTGTGCCGTGGGAGCCCAGCTCCCTCTGCTATATAACAAGGACTTTCAGTACTTGATCTCCTTTACCAGGTCAAGGTAAAGTTAATTGTGGGTTTCCCATAATGTTCCTTTCTGATGTAGACAGGAAAAAAAAAGAGCACTCAACTATAATTTCCCATGAGAAAAAAAGAATATCTTACTTCAGAGGTTCTCAAGAGAATTAATATATATCCATTTCTAAGATGGATATATTGTACTATATATAAGCTTCTGCTAACTTTGGGTCCAGTTTTACTTGCCAGAAAAGAAGAAATATTGTAACTCACTCTGTGAGGAGCTACTATGTCTTTTGAACCAATAGGGGATCATGGTATCTGTTCTTCATCTCTAATGAGAACATAACATGAAAAAAGGAGTTAAACCATAGCTTAAAAGCTTTAGGTTAGATATGAGGAAGAATTTCTTGACAATGAATGTTACTAGGCAGTGTGAAGTATTTCTGGAATAATGTTGAAGTTTTTGAGGGAAGTTTGGGAAAAAATAAGGCTTATTGATATCTTGTTCACAGTGATTAATTAATATAGATATAACAAGAAATAAGAGTAGTTAGGTGCTGCAAGACCAGTGGGCATGGAATCAGGAAGACAAATATTTATGAGTTGAAATCCAGCACTCAGTAGCTATGTGACCCTGGGCAAGTCATATAACTCTGTTTGCCTCAGTTTCCTCATTTATAAAATGAGCTACAGAAGGAAATGACAAGCCACTTCAGTACTGTGCCAAGAAAACTCCAAAAGGTGTCAGGAAGTGTTGGATGCAATTGAACAACAACACTATCAGTTAACAAAAATAACTGATTCAATGAACAAGTCCCACCACTTCTACTAGCTTCTATATCTTTCCTCCCTTTCTTAGCCAAATTCCTAGGAAAAAATTGCGTATTCTTCCACTTTCTTTCCTCTCATTCATTTGTCCACCCTTTGCAATTTGACTTTTGAATGCATCACTCAATTGCCAAGTGCTCTCTCTAAGGTTACTTCTTGTTCAGTTGTGTCTGATTCTTCATGACCCCATTTGGGGTTTTCCTGGCAAAGATACTAGAGTGGTTTCCCACTTCCTTCTCTAGCTCATTTTATAGCTGAAGAAATTGAGACAAACAGGATTTGTCTTGCCTTGAGTCAAACAGCTAGGATTTGAACTCAGAAAGATGGCTTTTCCTGACTCCAGGCCGAGCACTCTATCCATTGTACCACCTAGCTGCCCTTTTAACATTAGACACTTTAAGAAATTATTCTCAATAGTAAGTCTAACTGTGCAATAGTTATTTCCCCTGCTCTTACAAAATAACCATTCCCAAGCAAATTTTAAATTTACAAAAGCTTGTATTTCTGCAGAACTGAATTATTTTCCACTTCTAATAATTTATTGTTATAGGGATAATAGGGAATCTTGATAAATGAAACATATAAAGAATCCTAAAGCATTATTTTGTACTTAAGTTTCCAGCTTACTCCAATCAGAACACATTTGTCTAATTGGAACTCCTCAATCTGTTTTCTCTCCGCTGTCCTCTGGTGGAAGTGCTAGTAGTAGGCAATGAACTGGTAAAAAGTCAGGCAGCCTGAAGGAGGAGGATGAGAAGAGGGAAGGGAAATGGATTAATTTGTAACTGAAAGCACAGGAATAAATAGATGCAATTATAGTTCAAATAAATATAAAAGAGAGAAGTTAAATTTTGTGCAATGTATGTATACTAATGCACCTGGAAATTTCAAATTCTTATGACTCATAGAAACATAGAAAAAATCCTAGTTGAATCATAAGTGAACATCTATTCTAACTGTCTTAAAAATAGTGATATCTTCTGTTTTTATATCACCTTTATTTTCAAATGGGGGCAGTTAAGTGGTACAGTGGATGAAATGCTGGTTCTGGAGTCGGAAGGACCTGAGTTCAAATCCATTCTCAGTTACATGACCCTGGGCAAGTCACTTAATCATATTTGCTTTAGTTTCCTCTTCTGTAAAATGAGCTGGAGAAGGAAATGGCAAGCCACTCCAGTATCTTCACTAAGAAAACCCCAAAGGAGTTTGCAAAGAGTTAGTTGTGACTGAACAGCAACACCAAAATTTCCAAATATATTCCATCTCATCCCCTACCTGGAGAGTCATTCATTGTAACAGACTAAGAGAGAAAGATGAAAAAAGTAGTCCAGCTTTCAACACATCAATAAACTCTAATAATATGTGAAGTATATCTCATCTATCTTCCTTCATCCACTCTGCGAAGAAGGGAGGTGGCTATATTAGCTTATCTTTTCTTAGGGTAAAGCCTGCTTATTATAATCACACAGCATTCAGTTTTTGTTATTGTTATTCTTACCATTAACATAGATTTTATTGTCATTGTGTATATTATTTTCTGGGTTCTGCTTAATTTTTTTCTCTTAATCAGTTCATATAAGACTTCTCTGTTTCTCTGAATTTTCATCATTATATGGTTTAGTTGTGTGACATTAATTCATGTATCACAATCTATTTAGTCACTTCCTAGTGGTTTCAACCACCTTCTTTTTTATACAAAAGGAAACTCAAAACCAGATGGCTGAATGATGTGTTTAGGATCACAGTTACTTGTAGTAGAATCTAGTTTTTTTTGATTGCCAGAAAAATTCATTAATCTCTCCATTATGCTTATCCCTTATATGAATAAGGAATTGAAAAATTTCACTTTTCTAAAGCCTGATTTAATTTAGATCTACTTTCTGAATCTGAAAAATTTAGATAGTCATTGACTAAACAATGAGATTTTAGAATGAGAAACTCATTTGTGAAATACATATGTTCATGTCGGTGGAAGTTCTATGGATTTTCCTTTTCTGAAAACAAGCTGCTGTTGTCATACTCACGTGAAAGACTTTAAAGTTACCTACAGAGTTAGTGCTTAGAGAGAGAACTTATGTCAGAGAGCTGAAGTAACTGCATGTCTATTTGCAGACTTCCTTTCTAAACTCTGCCAGCATGCTATCCTACAAAGCAGCAATCCACACCCCAGCAATTCCAGTTCTGGGTGTCTCTTAAGCAAATAGAATGAATCATGACAGCTACATGACAAATGTGGCTGGAGTTGCCACATTTATAAAGCATATTTCTGGATAAATTACCATCTTAGTGCTATTGTCAGAATATTACAACTGTCTTATTTTCTAATTGTTTCTAAGGCACATTTTATTACCAGTTGGTTAGTTCTGAGATTGTCCTATGCATATCTTCTACCATTAACAGGATTATTAAAAATTGGTGGTGCTCAGAGACTGCCTTATGCTGCTTTGGTGACCTACCAGTACAGAGCACATAGTAGGAGTTCAGGAAATTCTTATAGATAAATTGAGGTTCTAAAATTTTTTTTTCAAAATGACTGAAAATAGTTTTATTTTCATCCATATTTGACATAACATTTAATCAATAGCAAAAGTAAACTTTGCTCACATTTCTCACATAAATATTTCACAAGAACATTTCTTTGTTCTAATCTCACACAAGCTCTTTTTATTTATTTATTAAATCTTTTTATTTTCAAAACATGTGGATGGATAATTTTTTAACATTAACCCTTGCAAAACCTTGTGTTCCAATTTCCCCCCCTTTCTCCCCTAGATGGCAAGTAGTCCAATATATGTTAAACATGGTAGAAATATATATTAAATCCAATATATGCATACATACTTATACAATTATTTTGCTGCACAAGAAAAATAAAATCAAACAGGAAAAGAAATGAGAAAGAAAATAAAATGCAAACAAACAACAACAAAAAGAGTGAAAATGCTATGTTGTGAACCACGCTCAGTTTCCACAGTTCTCTCTTGGAGTGTAGATGGCTCTCTTTATCACAAGATCATTGGAACTGGTCTGAATCTTCTCATTGTTGAAGAAAGCCACATGCATCAAAATTGATCATCGTATATTCTTGTTGTGTCATGCAATGATCTCCTGGTTCTGCTCATTTCACTCAGCATCAGTTCATGCAAAGTGTCTCCAGGCCTCTCTGAAATCATCTTGCTCATTGTTTCTTACAGAATAATAATGAATGTACTGCTTTCAATAAGAAAAGCATTGATCAGAAAACTAAGGTACTAAAGTTATTTGCTTCATATCTCATCTGACTTCCCACTCAATCATCTCCTTTTCATTTTCTCTACAATCATGCAAGATACCCCTGCCCTTCCAATCCTTCTACCTTTTGCTCTGAAAATTTCAGTCAGATTAATACTACCATTTATTCTGGGAAAAGTGTATCAAATGATTACTTTATGACTCTATATACCATATCTGGGTGTAAATGAATGTACATGTAAGTGAAAATACTCTGCCCTGGTCACCATTGCCTTGTATGGATTGTCTTTTCCTACTAGAATATAAACTCTGTGAAGGTAAGTGATGTGTTGCTTTTGTATTTGTATCTTTCTATTTGGTAGATAGTAAATACTTAATAATTAGGCAGCTAGATGGTACAGCTTTGGACCTTGAGTCAAGAAAATTTAAGTTCAAATTGACTCTCAGGCACTTACTAACTATATGACACTGGGCAGATCATTTCAACTCTGTCTCAGTTTCATCATCTATAAAATGGGAATAATAATAGCACCTATCTCACAGGTTTATTGTTGGGCTCAAATAAAATCATAGATGTAAAGCATTTTGCAAACCTTAAAGTGCTATATTAATTCTAATAGTAGCAATGTATTTAAGAGTCAGAAAGCTATATTGCAGCCCCAACTGAGTCTAGTGGCCAGATCATCTAGTCATTCTGAGTAAGATTTCCCAGATTCCTTGTAGATTTAAGTCTATGCTCCTATAAGGCTTTTCCCCCAGATAGACATGGTTTAAAAAAATTTAGAAAAAAAATTTTTCAGTAAAACAAGCATTTCTACAAAACAGCATGATAAAGAAGATGATTGCACATTAAAATGCAAGTCTATTATATATAACTTGCTATTCTTTTTAAATATATAATAAAGTTACCCTGTAAAGTTTTTTTTTTCTTCTCCATCACCCTCCCAAGATATACATGCTTTTGATGATATTATTTCCTATAGGTAAATAATCATTCCACTAAATCATTGCCTACTTACATTTAGGTTACCTGCAATTTGAATTGCTTCTGAAATTTTGGTGTTCCATGATTCATAATCATAGATCCTTACTAGAAGAATATTGATGTAAAATAATAAAATGAGTCTTTGAATAAGGGAGCGACTTGGGCTCATTTATAGTGCTGGATAATTTCCCAAATGTAAGCCCTGCCCACTCTCCTTTTATCCATTGCTGAGTCCAGATCATTGTTCCTTTGTAACATTTATTCAAGATAGAGGGATTTACTCAATAGGTTGCCCATCCAGATTCATATTTCCCCATCTGTGAAACTGAATAATAACGCCTACAGTTAACAGAGGGTTGGGCTTAGAGGTGGGAATGTCACCTCAGAAACAAATTATGTAAAGTTGGGAAGCCTCTTCATCTTTCTGGTTTTCAGTTTTTTCATCTGCAAAATTAAAGATTTGAATCAGATGATCTCTAAAGTTTCTTTTAGCTTTAAATCTATGATTCTAGATCACATATGATCTATTGTGAAGATTCAGTGAGAGAATGGGAATGAAAGGACCTTGAAAATATTCATTTTATTATCTTCATTATTATTGTATTATTAATAATGTCAGTCAACAACATTTATTAAGTGCTGTTCCAGGCATGGTGCTAAGTCCTGGAGATATAAAGAAATGTAAAAACAGTCCTTGATCTCAAGGAGCTTACAATCTAATGAGACAGAAACGTATACATTACAAGGGACATACAGGTAGAGGGGGAAACCTCAGCAGCTGATTGGAATAAAAGAGCCTCTTGTGAAAAGTAAGATTTGAGTTGAGTTTTGAAGGAAGCCCAAGAAACTAACAAGTAGAGGAATCCTTCAAGAGCTTTCTAGGTGTGGAGTACAGCTAAACAATGGTACAAAGATTAGAGATAACAATAACTAACATGTAAAGAGTGCTTTTTTGTATGTTGTCTCATGTGATCTTCACAATAGCCACATAAGGTAGGGATTATTATCCCAGTTTTACAGGTAAGGAAGCCATAAGAAATTAAGTGACCTGTTCAGTTACCTAGTTAGTGTCTGAGGCAGGATTTGAATTCAAGTCTTTCCAGCTACAAGTCTAGTGTTATGTGATTATTCAAAAAGCGAACCCATGAAGTGTTCCTGTGTGAAGGACACAAGCAGATCTGTAAAGCTGGATCCTAGAGTACTTGGAGGGAAGGAAAAGTAAGAAGACTGGAAAGATGGGAAGAGTAACCTTGTCCTGGTAACTGTGAGTAGGCACATTGTGCTGTCCTCATGTTGAATTTGTAGTAACTTAAACCATCCAAGTATTTTTTCAAATGATCTGTTCTATCCTATGCTTGTATATATTAATTTTTTTTTTTAAATTAGGGTTAGGATTTCACATTTTTTTCCAGTTAAATTTTATTTGGGTGAGAATTTCACAGTGGTGAGAACAAACCTCTATTGCATGCCACTGGAAACGTTCTTCTGGACTTATAGCAATACATTGATTAACATTCTTTGCTTAAATTGTTCAAAACTATTCAACTATCTATGTATCCATTCATATACTGTCCACATTCTTTTCATCTCATCCATAAGACAATCATCAAGCATTGTCAATTGCCTATATTATGTTTGTGTCATTTTTCTCCCTCTCTCCCTTTTCCCTTCCCTCCTTCCCTCCCTCTCTCCTTTCTCCTCTCCCTCTCTCCTTCCCCCCTCCTTTCCTTCCCTCCTTCCCTTCTCTCCCTTCTCTCCCTCCCTTCTCTCCCTTTTCTCCCTCCCTCCCTTCCTTCCTTCCTTCCTTCCTTCCTTCCTTCCTTCCTTCCTTCCTCCCTTCCTCTCTTCCTCCCTTCCTCCTCTTTTTCCTTCCCCTATGGTTCCAATTGATTGTTATAGAAATTTGGATCTGCTTTGATTTTGACCTGAGTCAGTTTATCCCTCCTTAGACAGTCTTGTAACTTGTAATCTTCACTCCTGGAGATTTATCATATTTATGTCATTCTTTGTGTGGCACTCAATTTTCTTTAACTCTCTTATAAATCAGAACTCCCAAACACAAGTACTTCACTAGCATCAACCTCCCAAGTATGGAGGATTACAGGCTTGCACCAACATGCCTAGCCCTTTCTCAGTGTAGCACTTAGGCTGTCCATCTTTAAATGTTATACATTTTCCTAAAAACATTATTTACTCATAATAATAACAATAATAATTGCTATCATTTATACAGTATTTTAAGGATTGCAAAACACTTCACATATATGATTTTATTTAATTTTTATAATAGCCCTTGAGATAGGTGCTATCTTCCTTCCTCACAGAGGTTAAGTGATTTTCCCAAATTGCCCAGATAGTAAGTGTATGAGGCAGGAATTGAAGCCAAGTTCTCTCTCTGTGTTTCTGTCTGTCTCTCCTCTCTGTCTCTCTCTGTCTCTCTGTCTGTCTCTGTCTCTGTCTCTCTTTGTCTCTCTGTCTCTGTGTCTCTGTGTGTCTATGTCTGTCTGTTTGAATGTCTCTCTCCTTTCTTTGTTTCTTTTTTTTTTCTTTTTTGGTAATCGGGATTAAATGACTTGTCCAGAGACCACAGCTAATATTAAGTGTCTAAGGCTGGATTTGAATTCAGATCCTTTAGCCGCTAGAGCTAGGGTTCTATTTATTTTGTCATCTATCTGCCCTGAAGTCAAGTTTTCTTGTTCTCTTAGGGATTTGAAGTATATTTCTTATCCACAGCCATCTCCTCAGGTCCATACCAATTGTGTTACCTCCTTTCCTCAAATGTTAGGTCTCATGGACTTAGTGCCCCATTTAATATCGATTAATTTTTACAGAAGAATATTCTAAGATATAGCCAGGACAAAAGCAGAGTATTTCCTGTCATTGACTTTGGGACATAATGTCTTTCCTCAGTCTCTGAGTATCTGTATTAATAATTCAGGTCACATTGAAAGATACTTCTTGTTCCTTGGAGCATTGATGCTAAGTTGGTTGTAAAACTTGGATTCTGGAATGCTTGCCTGACTTCAAAACGCACAAGATCAGTCTCCAATCTTTTCATCTAGAACAGTAAAGAATAATCGTAGAGGTCAAGAACGAAGGACCATTTTAGTGGATTACACGTTAGTCTTGGTGGGGAGGGTCCCAAACCTCAAGGCCTCACCCTTTGAAACATTGTTTCTTACTAGACTGTCAGCAAAGAAGTCACACCAGCATTACATTAAGTGAATGGAATGAATAGAGGAATCTCTAGTCAATGGTTCTCTTTTGAAGGAACCCCTAATTCTAATTAATAAAATTAATAAATTTTAATTTATTAATAAAATAATAAATAATAAAATAAAAGCTACTGATTAATTTAATAGGATTGATTATTTTGTTATTGGTTCATTAACACGGTTAGGGCTTGCAAGCTTATTTTATTGTTTACTGTTCACTAATTACTTCCTATCCCTAAAAAAAACAAACCAACCCCCCCCCCACTCCCACCCCCCCCGAATTTGGGTGATAATCTGCTGCCTCTCCAAATCATGCTTTTAGTTATTATTGTTGTGACCATTGTTACCATTTAAAAGGATGTCCGACCCTCTGCCACTTTCATTATCAAGTACAAGTAAGAGTTGACTGAATAGTCTTTGTTAACTCTATGCTGTCCTGGGAAGGTGGGGATAAACATAGCAATAACTGCATCACATATAGAAACATTAACAGCTATTCTTTTCTTTAAATCCACAAAGAAATAACCTTTTACCAGTTGTGATTAATTGGAAAAAATTATATACCCCTAGTCTCCAAATTATTATATGACAAAATTTTTGGTAGATCTTAAGTGGGATGTATGGGGGATATAGGATATTGAAGGAAGACTAGCACCTCTGGTGCAAGGGTTTGCTGAGCCCTTTTCAGGCTGCTCATTTACATTTGGTGTCTACCTGGCACTCAGTTCTCACCTAGATTATGTACTACATTCTGGGCCATTACTAGTCATTCTAACTTTTGTCTTGCCATTGGGCTTTAATGGTTTTGAAAGAGTGAGGCAGATGACTTTGTGCAACTATGTCTCACTTAAATCTAACTCACCCACGAATTAATACAATACCTGTGATGTCATTGATTCTTGTAAAAAAGGAAGGACAAAACAACAACAATAATAACAATGTCTCAGATCATTTTGAATTTTAGCAGATTGGTAGGTGGCCTTCTTCCCATTTTTGTATTCAAGCTCAAGAGAAAGTTCCCTTTCTAGTCATGTCAGACTCTTTGGTTGCCTCTCCATTTTCTTATTATTATCATTAGTTATTGCATTGCTAGAATTTTGTTTTTGAATCATGCACATCTCTTTTGTACAGCCTGAGTTGTCTTACATTGTAGAGTTTTTAACTATGATTTTCCTAGTTGCTTTTTAAATTGAATCTTTAACATCTTCTTTCCTAAGTGCCCAAAAAATCCAGATATCTCATAGTGATTTGTGCTCTCATTCTTAGAATGTATGGGCTTTAAATGGCATTCTTTTTTTTTTTTTTTTTAAACTATGTCATTAAACAGTTCTTTGTTGATCAAAATTTAATCCAAAGTAGCAGATTCCTTTATGCTTTCTCAATATTTGAGATGAGAAATCATCACTAAAAAACAAATAGGGCTGGTAGATGGTACAGTGGATAGAGTGCTGATCCTGGAGTCAGGAGGATCTGAGTTCAAATCTTGACTCACACGCTCACTAGCTGTGTGACTCTAGGTAAGTCACTTAACCCGATTTGCCTAACTTTCCTCTTCTGTAAAGTAAGCTGGAGAAAGTCATGACAAAACACTCTAGCATCTGCCACATGATCACAAAAAGTCAGACATGACTGAAACAATACAACAATACTGAAGATAAATAAGGAGATAGAATGCATCAAGCTGCTCTGAAAAACCCAAGTCCCTTGCCCCAGTTACACATTTTTGGGTACTGAAAGAATTGGTTGGCATTATTGCTGATTTAAAAATTGCTGATTGTTGTTAATATGTACAGTGTTGTAGTGAATAAGTAATGTACTACAGGATTGCAGAAGAAGGAATGTCCTAATTAAAAAAAATTAGGAAATTATTTGTGCCTGAAAACTATAGGGCAGCAAGCAAGATCTAGATTCCCAGGAAAAGCCTAGGTAGCCTAGGGTATTATTAAAGCATAATAATAGCTAGCTAATATTTACATAGCACTTAATATGTGTCAGGCCTCATGTTAAGCACTTCATATTCTTAGGAGGCAGATGCTATTATTATCTTCATGTTATTGATGAGAAAATGAAAACAATGAAAACAAGGAAAACAACTTACCTGGATCATACAGCTAGTAAAAGACTGAGACTATATTTGAACTTATGTCTTTCTGACTCCTGGCCCAGTACTCTATTCATTAGATAGCTGTCACCTAGTTGCCCTCAGTGAAAGAAAACTACATTTTGAAAAGAGCATAGTGATCTCTTCTTCTTTTTTCTCCACTTAATAGTATTATATATTTTTTCCAATTACATATAAAGATAGTTTTCAGTATTCACTTTTATAAGATTTTGAGTTCCAACTTTTTCTCCCTCCTTTACTCCTTTTTCCTGGTCTCCTCTCCTCTCCCCCATATGGTGAGCAATACAATTACACTATACATGTACAATTATATTAGTCATATTTTCACATTAGTCACATTGTGAAAGAAAAATCAGAACAAAAAATCATGAGAAATAAAAAAACAACAAAACCAAAACAAACAAAGGGGAAAATAGTATGCTTTGATCTGCATTTGGATTTCTTAGTTCTTTCTCTGGAGATTTGTATCATAAGTCTTTTTTGGAATTCTTTTCTTTAATTGTATTGCTGAGAAAAGCTAAGTCTATCACAGTTGATCATTGCATAATGTTACTGTTACTATGTACAATGTTTTCCTGGTTCTGCTCACTTTATTCAGTATCAGTTCAGGTGAGCCCTAGGTTTTTCTGAAATCCATTTGCTTAAAAAGACATGATTCTCTTAAAATTTTTTCAATAGTATTCGATTTTTCAAAATATATGTAAAGATAGTTTTAAATATTCAGTTTTCTAAGACTTTGTGTTCCAATTTTTTCTCTCTCCCTCTCTTGCCTCCCCCCCTTCCCAAGACACTCTCCAAGCAATCCGATAAAGATTAAATATGTGCAATTCTTTTAAAACATATTTCCATATTTGTCTTGTTGTACAAGAAAAATAAGAGTAAAAAAGAAAAATAATGAGAAAGAAAGGAAGGAAGGAAGGAAGAAAAAAAGTGAAATATGTTTAGAACCACATTCAGTCTCCAAAGTTCTTTCTCTGGATGTGGATGGCATTTAAAGATATAATTCTTCAAAAGAAGTTTTTATTACTGACTTTTGTTTTTATATCATATATATTTCTAAATGTATCCCTCTACTACTTATTGAATCATCATTTATAACAAAGATTTTTTTTAAAGCACTAAGAAAAAAAGTTTAGCAAAACTAATCAACATGTCAACTGATAATATCTCACAACCATGGGGAAAGGGAAGGAAATAAGTATTTGTATATTACCTACTATTCAAGAAGGGAAAAATGAAATTAAATAAGGGAATGTAAAGCTATTTGTCAAAGTTGGGCTTTATAAACCTTAAAGTACCATAAAAATGGTAGTGATGATATTGATGATGATGGTGGGTAGTGGTAGTGGTGAGGATGAAGATGGTGGTGAGGATGATGGGGAGGTTGGCAATGCTGCTTGAAAAACTATCATAGATCAATCAAGAGAACAGGAAAAGAGAAAAACTGCTTTCCTTAAATATTCAAAAGAATGTCATGTTGAAGAGTGATTAGATGTATTTTGTTTGACCCCAGAGGACAAATATAAAATCTTTTAGTCTTGGCTGAAGTTACAGGAGCCATACATTTTGGCTCAAAAGGAAGGGAATTTTCCTAACCCAGAGAGTTGTCCAAAACTGGAAGAGGCTGCCTCAGGAGACAATGAATTTCTTCATTAACAGAAGTTTTCAGGAGGTCTAGATTGTTATTTGTAGAAAATTTAAAAAAGGAGATTCATGCTTCCACTTTGAGTGGGCTAGATGACTTTGGAAGTCAATGCCACGTATATAATTTTATATTTTAAAGGTAAAAGGCAGTTAGATGGCTCAGTGGATAGAACTCTGGGCTTGGTGTCAGGAAGATCTGAATTCAAATCCAGCCTCTGACACTTACTAGATGTATAAATCTATTCAAATCACTTAGCCTCTCTTTGCCTTAATCTCCTGGAGAAGGAATTTATAAACTACTCCTGTATCTTTGCCTAGAAAACCCCATGGATAGTATATTCAGTTTGATATAACTGAACAACAGCAGTTTTAAAGATAGAATATAGACAATTGAGGCCATGGGCTTTATTCTCAGCCTTCTTTCCAATTATATTCATAGGACATAGGATTATAAATTTATAGCTGGAAGGGACCTTGGCCATCTAGTCCAATTCCCTCATTTCAAGGAGGATGAAACTGAAGAGTTTCAGTTCCTTGTTCAAGATCCCACATGGAGTGACAGAGGTTTCCCTATGAACATTTTCCTTTGCATTGTTCCTTCGGCTGATACAGACTGGCAATTTGTCTATAACTTGGGGTCTTAGAGACTTGTCTGGTACACTGAGTGATTTGTCCATCATCATGTAGTGTGTGTAGAATCAGGGCTTGAACCAAGGCTTTCCTACATCCAAGGCTAAACCATTTTGCTTCTAAATGTAGTCAATGAAAAATAATTAGTAAATTTTCAGATTCAATACTGTATCAAGGATTGCCAATAGAAGGGAGATTTTCTTAAGAAGCTGAGCAAAATGAGAATGGAAAGATCAGCATTTACCAATGCTTTCCTCCTCAAATCCTTAAATAGATATGAGATCTCATTAATTTGAATATTTCCTCCAACAATGTGGAATCCAAACTATCATTGATTGTCCATATGACACATACTTTCTTGCCTTCTCTGAAGTTCATCAGAAGTGATTTATCTACCTAGCATTCTGGTAGTCTTTCTCACTTTCTCTTGACACTATAAAAATGTCAATTGAACAATCCAGCTGTCCCCTCCCATCAGCCTTCACCTTTTCCACATGCCCAATCCATTTTCTCTATCATACTTTATCTTGATGATGTCTTTTACTCCTGCATTTTCTTTGTTTACATGATGCAGCCTATTCAGATTTACCATGTGTTGCCCTCTATTTTTCAGACTTGAGTTCCATGTTTCTCAGATATGCAACAATATTGGTAAGAATGATGGTATGAAAAAAGATGGGTTTCAAACTGAATGCTATGAAAGTATAATAACCAAGCTTGATATCAGTAAAGGTATATAAGAATGCATTTCTTTCTTGTAGAGGTGGAGGACTATGGGTCTGATTCATTGCATAAAAATCAGACCAACTGCTATCCCCTTTCTTTTTTGTTCTTTGCTTTAATAGATTCCTCAGTGGGGGAGAGGGGAGGAAGAAGAACTGGAAAATGTTGATTATGGAAAAACATAAAAAAATCAATTAAAAAATTACTTTTAAAAATGGGTTTTAATTTCTAGGAGAATTTTGTAGTTATCTTAGAAGTTCTGCCAATTCTTGAAGGAAAATAAGCCTATGCTACTTCTCTGTATTGAAAATGGAAGTCCACCAAAGTCTTTTTCCCAAACCTCATCATATCATGGAGATAAGCCTGATTTCTCAGACTTGTCTTCCAAGGAGCAGTTCTGACAGGTTTCTACAAAGCTGAACTGGCTTTGATGTTCAACCAGGGTATGATCTGTGTTTGTTTTCTGACATCTAGACTAGTGAGAACCATTGGCAACCCATGAAAACTAAATATCTGAAAAGGACTTCAATCTTGTGTTGTCTTCTTTCCCTGATGTAGTGACAACATCAGAATAAAGGGCAGAAAGGTATTTAACATACAATTTCTAGATAATTTAAGCATTAATTTGTTAGACTAATACTCTGAATGTAAGATTGTTATCTGATGACGAGTGAATAAAATATGATGGGGGAACTAAACTGTATTAGTTTGGACATTCTCATTACAAATGAAATCAAAATCAGAGAATTATTTTATGGACAACACTTGGGAGTCATTGAGGATATAAGGAAAGTTCCTTTCTTTCAACACAAACTCACAGTCTAGTCATCCTCAATCTTCCATTTATTTTTAACCTCTCCCTGTCTACTGTCTATTGGCTCATTTCCTACTGCCTAGAAATATTCCTATGTAATGTGAAGACCATGTTAGCACCCTGGATACTTTAAAATCATCCAGAATCAGGATAAGTGAAAGTCCTTGATTTTTATTCTTTATCGAAGGGAGAGGAGAGATCGTGGACACAGGAATCTCCTCTTTCTTCTCCCACCCTGAGCCACCTCGCTTGTCCTACTCCACTCTCTAAATCCTCCACCCAATTTCTCTATATGCTAACAGATCAAACCAGCACATAGTAGTAGGCAGGGCCATTCTTTCTCCAAGCATATGCTAATAGAGTATTGTCCAATTAGTAATTAGCCTTAAGTGCTCAGTTTCAGACGATTACATCTCTACCCCATTCTGAAAAAAAAAAAAACCCAACAACCCCCAAACCTTCCTTGGTCCTTTCATCCTGGCTAATTGTCAAATGATATT
Organism: Sarcophilus harrisii; assembly: GCF_902635505.1. Taxonomy (NCBI): domain Eukaryota; kingdom Metazoa; phylum Chordata; class Mammalia; order Dasyuromorphia; family Dasyuridae; genus Sarcophilus; species Sarcophilus harrisii. The sequence continues at coordinate 492,839,119 of NC_045426.1, read as the reverse complement.
TCTTCTATCTTTTATAGCTAAACTACCTGGGACTAACTACAATAGGTGCCCCACTTTCTTTTCTTTCACTCTCTTTTTAGTTCCTTACATTCAGGGTGGGGAACTTGGCCCAATCTGAATAAAGCTCACGAAATCATTTGCATGATCATCTGCAGGCAATGATGAGCTGAAAGCTAATTAGAACAACCTCCCAATGCTTGAGTTTTATAACTTGATAATGATGTTATAAATATCCAAATGGCTCTCGAAAAAAAAAAAAAAAGATTCGCCATTTCTGCCTGCTAATCTAGTTTCAAATCCATTCTGCCATTTCTCTGTCCTTATTCTCATTGATCTCTCTGTAGCCTTTGACCTTGTTGTTGAGTCTCTCCTCTTTGGTGCTGTTTTCTCTTTAGGTTTTTAACATACCCTTCTCTCCTGGTTTTTCTTTTACCAGTCTGGCAACTCATCTTTTATCTCCTTTTCTGAATCTTTCAAATAATGCCCTTTAATTCTAGGGGTCCTAAAAGTTCTCTCCTGGGACCTCTTCTCTTCTTCCTTCTCCTTCACTTGGTGATTCCATCAACTTCCATGGATCTCTTTCATTTTTATTCTAATGAGTTTTAAATCTACCTACCCTATGCCCAAATTTCTGCTGATTTCCAATCTCACATCTGCAATTACCTCTTAGACATCTCAAACTGGAGATTCAATAGACAACTTAAACTTAATATTTCCAAAACAGAATCATTATCTTTTCCCCAAATCTTCTCCATCTCTTATCATCCTTTTTGCAGTAGTGGGTGATATCATCTTCCCATTCCCTCAGGCTTGCAATGGAGGAGTCAAGCTGGGTTTCTTGTGATCTGTCACCTTTCATATCTAAGTTGCTACCAAGATCTGTTGATTTCACTCTGCAAAAATCTCTGGAATATGCTCTCTTCTCTCCTCCGATACTCCTACTCTCTAGTGTAGTCCCTCATCACTTTACACCTGGATTATTGCAATAGCTGACTGGTGGGTGGGTCTGCCTGTCTCAGATTTTTCCCCACTCCAATATATCCTCCATTTAGCCATTAATTTTTTCTAATTTGTAGGTTCAATCATGTTAAACATTCTCACTCCTACTCCCAACTCATTAAACTCCAGTGGCTCCCTATTGCCTCTAGGATCAAATACATAATGCTCTCTTAGGCACTCAAATCTTTTCATAATCTAGCTTCTCTCCTATCTTTTAAGTTTTCTTATACCATATTCCCTGATATATATTCTTCAATCTGGTAAGGCTGGTCTCTTGGCAATTCATTTGACAAGATGCTCCATTATTTAGTTCTGGATATTTTCTTGGGCTGTTCCCCAGACCTATAATGCTTTCCTTCCTCTATTCTGACTACTGATTTCCCTTGCTTTAAGTTCCAACTAAAATGCCATTTTCTACAGAAGCCTTTCCTAGTATTCTTTATTGCAGTGCCTTCAGTCTGTTAATTATTCCCTATTTATCTTGCATATAGCTTGCTCTGTATATTTTTGTGTGCATGTTGTTTCCCCAACTAGATTGTAAGCTTCTTGAAGACAGGGACTGCCTTTTGCCTCTTTCTGTATTTCCAGTACTTAGTACAGTACCTGCCACATAGTAGGTGATTAATCAATGTTGACTGATTGATTTGCAGTATGTAAAAAACTATGTACAAACAAGATAAAAATGAGATAATCAATAAAAGGAAGACATTAGCATTAAAGGGGACTGGGAAAAGAAAATTCCTCTATAAACACTATACTAAATGATACTTTACATAGTCATTATCTGTATATTCAAAATTTCCAAAGGAAGTTATGAATAATCATCATAAGCTTTTGCTTTTTATCACAGTCTGAGGACAACGATCCCCAAAGCTCTGGTAACATTCAGTCTTCTGTCCTCTATTTAGCTTTGAAGGTGCCAATCTTCCTTGTTTCTTTCATGATTCATTAAAAACTCACTGTCCTCAGGAGGCCTTTCTTAGTATATTCAGCTATTTGTACTTTCTCCTCTGAGATCAATTCCCATCTACTCTGTATACATCCTGAGTATGCCAAATAAATTACAAGCTGTCCTCCCTCCCCTCCCTAGCATGTGAGCTGGGAACTAGAGCTCCTTTAGGGTAGGAATGGCTTTTGCCTTTCTTTAAAACGAATTCTTTTGTTTTTCTTCCTAAATCTCTGCTTGCAATTGCCCATTGTTCCCTTTGTTTTAATACCATTTTGTGGATGTTTTTGGTTTTTCTTCTCTTGGCAGAATATTTCACTTACTCATATTACAATTACTCCTCCATAGAGATTCACCTGCAGATATTTCCTGTCTACAGCTTAAAATGCAGTACAGTATACTTCCTTTACTTCTCCATTCTGGAGATCAACTATTTGCCAGATATCCAAAGCTTAATTCTATGCTTTCCCCCCAAGGAATCATTTATCACTTTAATTGAAGTGCAATCTTTTGCTATCTGTCCCAATTCTTTAGCTTTCCCAATTGCTTTCTTTCTCTCTAAGTCTTATATAGGGTGTCTCAAAAGTCTTAGTGAAGTTTAAAGTTTTAATAGCTTAAACCCATTTTAATTTCTTTTAATATTAAAAAATCTTTAAATACATACATCTTTAATCACTTAAAAAACCCCACTTAGCTGTATATTCCAGTTCAGATAGTCTATAGTAGGCTTCCAATGCTACATTTTCTTAGAAATTTTATTAACTTTTATTTTTATTTTACATATATATCCCAATAAATGTTTCCTCTCCTTCCAGAGGGCAGTTCTCTGTAGCCAAGAGTAGAAAAAAAAAGAAAAAACTCAACATAACTAAGTAATATGTTAAAAAAAAATAAAAGTCTGACATTGTGGGTAGTGTCCCACATCCATAATTCCTCACCTCTGTAAAGAAATAGGAGAGATGCCATTTCACATTACTTTTTCTGAGTAAAGCTTATAATTTCAGAGTTCAGTTTTCACTATTATTTCACCTTTGTTATTTCCCTATCTAGAATTGTATTATTGTGCATACTGGGCTTCCCTACTTTCTTCACTCTGAATCAGTTAATCTAAGTCATTCCATGTTTCTTTGTAGTCATTATATTCATTGTTTCTTAAGCCTTGGTAAAGTTCCACTGTAACAATTGATTCACCATAACTTGTTTAGCCATTCTTCAGTGAAGAGACATCTACTTTGTTTCCATTTCTTTGCTATGGCTACAAATACAACTATATTTTTGGGTACATTGGGGCATTTTTATTTGTTTATTTTAAAATAATTACTGACTTTTTTGGAGCATGTGCCTATTCTAAGTCAGAGTATTGTACTACTATACTTTCATTGAATAAATAATGAATTGGTTTATCCATTTCCCAAACAGGTGTCTATATAATCATGGTTTTCACATACAGTGCAGCTGGAGGAGTGGATAGAACACTTAAAAAGACCTGAGTTAAATTTTACTTCAGATACTTGGCTATGTGATTTTGGGCAAGTCTCAGTTCTCTGATCTGTAAGATGAGGGTAATAATATCACCTACCTCGAAGAGTTATATATTTAAATTATATAACTATGTAACTTATATGTAAATAAATAAGTATATATTTACATATAAATAACATAGCATATGTAAAATGATTTGCAAAACTTAAAATGCCTCATAAATGCTAGCTATTAAGAAGTTCTAGACCTGCTTTTGGCACCAGTCTCTAGCCTGCAAATGGTATATGTAGCCTATGGGCAATAAAATCTCTTTCATCCATGGTCATTATAATCAAGGTCTTCAATTATTGTAAAATATTCTAATTATTTAATTAGAATTCTAATTAACCTATTTAGTTTTGGATATCTGGAAAGCATAGGAACATCTCTACATTGTAGATTGGTGTTTCAGTCACTTTCTAGCACTTTCAATGATTTAATGAAGGTAACTGATTACCTTTCTGCCTCCATTTTCCTCACCTTACCTATAGGGGTCACTCTAGACCATTCCATTAAAGGTTTCAACCTCCAAGTCTCACCTTCTTCAAGACCACATTAATCAATCTTTTTTCAATTGTTGACTCAAAAAAAGCATGCTGCCATTTTTTTTTTTTTCCTTTTTGAAGGATCAGAAGCTCAGTGTCATTTTGTTTTTGGAGTCAGTTGTTTCTCCATCTTTTTCTATTTGCTAGAAAAGAGCCTCTAAGCTCCTGATTAAGTTAGGTGCAGAGGCCTGGACTTGGATTCAAATCTTCCTTGTGAACATTTACTAGCTGTGTAACCTTGAATAAGTCATTAAATATCCCTGTACCTTACTTTTCTTATTCATAAAATTTAGAGTTAGACTCAGTAGACTCCAAGGACCTGACCAATTCCACATCTAAGATCCTATGATTTTTGCTTCATCATTCTAATTATCTATCAAGATTTTGGAACTTTGTTCAGCTCTAAGGTCTTGATTTAGCCTCTGCACAAGAGTTCATAGATTGTCACTCTCGAGATAGATACCCAAATTAGATCTGCTTGTTTAATAATGGAAGTTTATCTCTGATAACTCTAGTTCTATTAATCCAGTGGTTCTTACTTCACTCACACACACACACATTTATATGTATGTGTGTATGTATATATGTATATGTTTGTATGTATATATATATATATATATATGTGTGTGTGTGTGTGTGTGTGTATAGATATGTATAAGTACCTAGTTGTATTTTTTACATGGACCCTTTCAGGAGTCTATTGAAGCCTATGGACCTTTTTGCAAATAATACTTTTTTAAATGCATAAAATTGAATATATAGAAGTACAAAGGAAACCAATTCTATTGAAATAAAATTTGAAAAATATATTTTTAGAAGTTGCAATATTGCTTTAAGAATGACTTTGTGTGAATAAGTTATTTTGACTATTATAAAAACTCAAGTTAACTATAAAGGACACATGAAGAAAGATTTTATCTACATCCAGAGAAAGAACTGATAAATAGAAGTATGTATAATATAAATTTTCATATATACACATATACACATATACATATATATACATAAGCACACAAACACATACATATTTGTATACACATAAAATATACCTATTTATGTCTAATGGTAGCCATTTCTAGGGTGGAGGAGGAAGGAAAGAAGAAAAAAGGAAAAAAGAAATTTATGTAATAATTTTGCTATATATTTGAAAAGATTAGCAAGTTGTGCTTAGCAGAATTGTAGTTTCAAGTGCAATCATCTTTTTTATTGTACTTCTGTCACAAAAATGCTTGTTTGATCCCATATATTAAAAATAAAATAAAAAAAACCCTGAGTTCATGGACTTCAAATTTACAATCCCAGTAATCCATGTGACCTCAAAGTCCTTATTCTCATGAAAGTCTTGAAAGCTTGACTTTCTTTGAATATTACTTCTGAAGATCTGTTTTCTCAGGAAACTCAGAAGTCTTCTATCTCAGATCAGTTATCTTTTTTTTTCTTTAAATAATACAGGAGGTTGAATTAATTCTGCTAAACCTTCCATTTCTTTATTACATGCTGACTCACAGGTTTCTAATTTTCAGCTCTTTACCTAATTTCTTTAACTGCATGTTCTTGACTTCTTCCAATTATACCAATCCTGGATGGAATAATTTTGCTTATTTATTTTGCTGCTTTTTGTTTGTCCCTGGTTAGTTTTTATTTTGATATTTGTTTCTCTTTAAGAGATTTCTTTCATTGTGACTTCAATAACATTTCCCTTTCTTTCACTTGCTAACATTACTCTAGACTTGATGTTTATTTTGCTTTGGTTTGGAGATTAGTAGTTCTGTGTCCACTTACATAAAAAATAACTTAAAGCAAAGAATCAATGGAAGATAGAATATTTAATAAATCAATTATATAAATCCAAGCTTTTATTAAATATCTACTATGTTCCAGTAAATGAGCTGGAGAAGGGAATGGCAAATCACTTCAGCATCTTTGCTAAGAAAACCCCAAATGAAGTCATGAAGAGTGAGACATAACTGAACTAACATCAATGTGCCAGGCACTGTGCTAGCTAATATTTTAACGTTCATATATAAAACAACAAGCAATGAATATATGTAAAACAAAAAAATAACAACAGTCCTACATATCAAAGCTATCCCAAGGCAAAGCCTGAAAGAATATTTAACCATAATTTCAACCATGTGTCTCAGAATTAGCAATTAAAGAAAAACTTATTGTACACCAGTTCCAGAATAAAGAGGGCAAGATTTAATCATGAAAAATGTTTCATATACTCTACAAATTCTCATGTCTGTCAATGATACTACCAATCTTCTAGTTCTGAGTCCTGAGCCTGCTGTTATCTTTGAATTTGTAAAATGAAGGAGAAGAAGGAGTCAACCAATCACTAACACTTGTTCTTCTCCAGAATATCTCTTGGGTCTGTCCTTGCTTCCATGTTTTTCTTGCCACTGTCCTGGTCTAGTCTCTCAACACTTTGCATATAAATCACTAAAACAGCTTCCTTCGTCACTAGCATTTTTGCTTCTGATGTCTCCCTTCTCTAATCCATCCTATACTATGTAATGAGATATTTTTTTTTCATGTGTATAAAGTATTGTATGCTTTATTTCTTTCATTTTGAACTTAAATACAAAAAAGACAAAAAGAAACCCCATTTCCATGTGTACAGCACAAAACAAAATGAGGATTCAATATAAAATCATGAATCTCCACTTCACACTGTTTACTTTTTTTTTTGGGGGGGGGAAACTATGAAATAAATACTATGTATAATTTTCAAAGATGATAATAGTGTAACAATAGCAATAGCATATCCCTTTTTACTAATGATGATGAAGCATTATTTCATTATACATTCTTCCCTTCTCCCCCAATTTGAATTTTAGACTTTCAACATCCAGATGAAAATTGGCTTCTTCCTCAAAGCTTTTCTAGTATATCTCAGCTTGCCACAATATATCTGTTAACATCAATTCTCATGGCACTCATATGAAGCAGAAATATTCAGCTCATATCTTTATTTTATCTTTTCTTTAAATTGGAAAAATTGAAAGGGTAAAGGGAACTAAATGTATAGTAATAATTTGTCTAGTTTATTTTAGTAAATTTGAGTATCCCGGCTCAGATTAATTGCATATTTAGATATTGAAAAAACTTGTAGATAAAATTTTCTTAACAATCATCACAAATCTCAGAGGAATTGTGGGAAATGGGAAACATGCCAGAAGAGTATAAATAGACTAATGATAGTCTTCTTTTCAAAAATAAAATAAAAATATTGATTACGGAACTATAGACTTGATTCTAGTCTCTGAGGTGGTGGTAATATTTAAGGTAGAAATGAACAATAGAAGCATCCTTTAAGCTCCTGAGGGATGACTTCCTCTTGCCACATAATCTGAAAGATTAGCTTCTGTATGAGTAATGGACATCCTGCCTTGGAGATCTCTGCTGAGATAAAATCAATGCTAGACACTTTGCTTGCCTTGCCCATTTCTATAAAGGGAAACAAAATAGGCTCTCTTATGGCAACCACAGGGAAATCTCTCTCTCTCTCCTAGGCATTTCTGACAAGATCCTTGCCAAAGTCCTCTTTAATCAGCTGATTTAATTATCTGGAAGATGGTCATTTGCCCAAGAATCAGTATGAATTCAAAAAGGGCAGTGAAATGGCCAACATAATATTTGCTTTTTGACAACTCCAGGTGAAATGCCAGGAGCAGAAGAGAGGTTTGTTTGCAATGTTGATCTGTGCAGAGAAGTTCATCAGCATTATATGCCAGTTTGATGATGGTATGCTCCCCAGGTTCTGGATGATAGATGATGTTCTCTCATATTCTTATTCACCAATGGAGTGAAGCAACCTTGCTCTTTAGCATGATTTTATAAGATGCCTTTAACAAAGATGAAAATGGCATCAATATCAGTTTCTGTACTGATGGTAAACAATTTATCTTTTTTTTTTTTTTTTTTTTTTTTTTGGCTGAGGCAATTAGGGTTAAGTGACTTGCCCAGGATCACACAACTAGGAAGTATTGAGTGTCTGAGGCAGATTTGAACTCAGGTCCTCCTGACTTCAGGGCTGGTATTCTATCCACTGTGCCACCTACCTGCCCCTAAACAATTTATCTTGAAAAGGCCACAAGCATTATAATCAGATGGGAATTATAAGAAAAACAAAGAGGGTTTAACATAAGGAAAACTATTAACATAATTGATCATATCAACAATAAGTTTTAAAACTCATATGATTATATCAATGGATGCAGAAAAAGTTTTTTATAAAGTTCAACATTCATTTCTATTAAAAAACACCTGAAAGTATTGATATAAATGGAGTTTTCCTTAAACTGATTTTTAAAAGTACTCATCTAAAAACATCAACAACCATTATTTTTAATGGAGATAATTAGCAGCCTTCCCAGTAAGATCAGATGTGAAACAAATATGCCCACTGTCACCAAAATTTCTCAATATCGTATTGGAACTCCTTATAATAGTAAGAAAAGAATAAAAAAATAGAAAGAATCATAATAGGGAATAAGATAATAAAACTACCTCTTTTTGTAGTGATATGATGATATTCTTGGAAAATAACAAAGACTCAACTAAAAAGTTAGTTGAGACAATTAAAAATTTTAGAAAAGTATAAAAATATAAATGGAATCCACATTAATCATTATTAGCATTCCTGTGTATCACAATGAAATCTCTTCAAGAAGAAATAGTAACTGATACCCCATTTAAACTAGCCCTAGACAGCACAAAATATCTTGGAGTACACCTGCCAAAATAAATCCAGGAACTATATGAACAAAATTATTAAAAAAATAACTTTTTACACAAATAAAATTAGATTAAATCATTAGAGAAATATTAGTTGCTCGTGGGTGGGCGAGACCAATAGAATAAAAATGATAATTTTAACCAAACTAATTTACATATTCAACACTGTCCCAATTAAATTACTGAAAAATTGTTTTACTGAATTAGAAAAAATAACAAAATTCATTTGGAAGGACAAAAAGTCAGGAATAATGAAAAAAGTGTAAAGGAAAGAGGTTTAGCACTTCTAGATATTAAACTATATTTTAAAGTAGTAATTGTCAAAAATATCTGGTACTGGCTAAGAAATAGAAATGGCACAGAGAAGACATACAATTTATAGCAACAAATGAATATAATAGTCATTTTTGACAAGTGAAAAGACTTAAGGTTTTGGGATAAGAATTTATTATTTGGTAACAATTGTTGGGAAAACTGGAAAGCTGTACTATAGAAACTGGGTATAGAATAGTATTTAATACTATTTACCAAGATAAGATCAAAATAGATACATGACCCAGATATGCAGAGTTATTATAACAAGAAAAATAGAAGAACATGGAACATATTCTTTATCAGACCTATGTATAGGTGAAAAATTTATGAATAAATGGAGATAGAGAGCAAAGTTAGGTATAAAATAGATAATTTTGAGTACATTAAATCAAAAAAGTTTTTGTACAATGTAGCAAATCAGAAGGAAAGAAGAAAACATAAAGAACTTTGTTGAATCTATAAGAATATGAGTCATTCCCTAACTGATAAATGGTCAAATGATATGAACAGATAATTTTCCAAGGAAGAAATCAAAACTATTTATAGTAATATGAAAAAAGGCTCTCTAATCACTACTGATTAGAGAAACGCAAAGGAAAACAATCTTGAGAGATCATTTTATACTTATCAGAATGGCTGAAGTAGTTGAAGAGGAAAATATCAAATGTTAGAGGGAATGTGGAAAAATTTGGACACATCCACTGTTGGAATTGTGAACTCATTCATTCATTTTAGGGGGCAATCTGGAAGTGTGCTTAAAGGAATTATTATCTATATCCTTTCATCCAGCAATACTATTACTAGGTTAATTTCCAAAAATGATTAGAGAATAAGAAAAAGAATCTATATAATCTAAAAATGTTTATAGTAGTTCTCTTTGTAGTGGCAAAGAATGGAAACTGAAACTATGCACATCAATTGGGGAAATCGTTGAACAAGTTGTGGCAGGAAGGAATTGTGAAGGAATACTACTATGCTATTAGAAATGATGAACTCAATGATCTTAGAAAAACATGGAAAGACGTGCATGAAATAATGAAGAGTTAAATGAGCAGAACCAGAAAATTTTATATATACAGTAACAGCAGTATTTTTTATGAGTTTGTGCTAATAAATCATTTTGACTATTATACATACCAAATTAAATATGAAGGACCCATGAGGGAAGATGTTAACTATCTCCAGACAAAGAATTGATAAATAATAGTATGTTCAGAATAATTTTGCATATTTATACCTATTTTTCTCTAATTATGGCCATCTCTAGGGAGGGAAGAAAATGGGGGGGGGAGAAATAGTCATAGCAGATTTGCAGTTTTATATGCAATCACTTAAAAATTATAGTTTATTATAGAAATGATTGCTTTATTCCATAAATAAAGAGTAAAATAAAGTTTTTTTTTTTTTTTTTTAAAGAGAAAAGGCTACAAGCCAAGAACAAAGTGGAAGATAGTTGGGGCATGACTTTTTGTTCATAGATGATTGTGCACTCAATGCAGCCTTTGAGATGGAGATGTAACCAAGTATGGATCAATTCTTTGCAGCCTGTATTAATTTTGGTCTGGCACCCAACACCAAGAAAACAGAGATCCTCTTTCAGTCAGCATCATATTGCCCATATATGGAACCATTGGAATATATGGAATATATTAGAATCCACAGTAAATGGAGAAATTTTAAATACTATGGATAAATTCACTTACCTTGGTAGTGTACTTTTCAGGTATGTATCTATAGTTGATGAATTGATACACTTATTAACTCAATGTTTGGGAGGCTCTGAAACTATAGAAGAGCAGAGGAATCAGGTTGCATAGTATACTGAAGGTGTACAGAACTGTCATGCTGACTATACTTTTGTATGCCTGTGAAACCTGGACCTTCTATTAGTGACATGCCACAATACTGAATTGTTTCCATTTGAATTGTTTCCTTGCAACCAGACTCAAAGGTCCTTTCTAGAGTTGAACAGTCGAGCATCCAAATTCCATTGCAGAAAACACAACTCCAATGGGCTAGCCTTGTAGTTTAAATATCAAAGGAACTCTTAATTAAAAAGACTGTTTTATAGAGAACTCACAAATGGTAAATGCACCTATGGTGGTAAGAAAAAGCAGTATGAAGATATTCTTAAAATATCTCTGCAGAATTTTAGTATTGACCATGAAACATGGGAAATTGTTAGCCAATCTGATAGATGTAAAATGGTATTTTAGAATTGTTTTAATTTGGATTTCTCTAATGAAAAAAGATCTTTCTTCATATACCTATAGATTTTATTTGTCCATCTGAAAACTGACTGTTGAAATTCTTTGACTATTTCTCACTTGGGGAATGGCTTGTATTCTTGTAAGTTTGACTTAGTTCTCTATATATTTGAGAAATGAGGCCTTCATCAGAGAAACTTGTTATTAAGATTATTTCCCAGCTTTCTGCTTTCCTTTTAATCTTGGTTGTATTGATATTGCTTTTATTTTAATATTCTCAAAATTATCTGTTTTGTATTTTATAATGCTTATAATTCATTTAGCTTCTCCTTTAAGAATTTGGATGCTATACCACTAGGTGTGTATATGTTTGATAATGATATTGCTTCATTGTTTATGATATTTTTAAAGTAAGATGTAGTTTCCTTCCTTATCTTTTAAAATTAGATCTATTTTTGCTTTTACTTTGTCTGAAATCAGGATTGCTACAAACATAATAGATTTTGCTCCAGTTCCTTACCTTTATTTTATGTGTGTTTCTCTGCTTCAGCTGTGCTTCTTGAAAACAACATATTGTAGGATTCTGGTTTTTGATCCACTCTGATATCTACTTCTGTTTTATGGGAGAGCTCATCCTATTCAAATTCATTGTTACTGCTATGTATTTCCCTCCATTCTATTTTACTTCCGTTTGTCCTTTCTCTCCTTTCACCTTTCCCCTCCTCACCCATGTTTTACTTTAGTCTACAGCCTTCCGCAATCTGTCCTATCTTCTGTCAGTTCTCTCCTTCCCTCCCACCTGTCTTAACTTAATCTCCTTCCCTCCCACTTCCCTGTTGGGGAAGATAGATTTCTATTTTCAACTGATTGTGTCTTTGAAACAATACCGATGAGAGTAAGGTTTAAGTAATACCTATTATTCACTTTCCACCTTCCCCTCCAATATATCTTTTGTTCCTCTTCATGTAGAATAATTTTCCCTATTCTGCCTCTCTCTTACTTATGTACCCAGTATTCTCCTCTTTATCATTCCTTAATTTTTTTTGTCATTTCCTCAAATTCACCTTATACTGATCCTGTTCATATATGTTACTTCTAAGTGTATTGCCTACAATATAATTTTAAAAAATAATTATAACTTTTTATTGACAGTACACATGCATGGGTAATTTTTTTTTTTTTTACAACATTATCCCTTGCACTCATTTCTGTTTTGACTTTTCCTTTCCTTCCCTCCACCCCTCCCCTAGATGGCAGGCAGTCTTATATATGTTAAATATGTTATAGTATATCCTAGATACAATATATGTGTGCAGAACCGAACAGTTCTTCTGTTGCACAGGAAGAATTGGATCAGAAGGTAAAAATAACCTGGGAAGAAAAACAAAAATGGAAGTAGTCCACATTCATTTCCCAGTGTTCCTTCTCTGGGTGTAGCTGATTCTGTCCATCATTGATTAATTGGAACTGAATTAGATCTTCTCTTTGTTGAAGATATCCACTTCCATCAGAATACATCCTCATACAGTATAGCTGTTGAAATTTCTGCTCATTTCATTCGTCAGTTCATGTAAGTCTTTCCAAGCTTCTTTGTATTCATCCTGCTGGTCATTTTTCTTACAGAACAATAATATTCCATAACATTCATATACCATAATTTACCCAACATTCTCCAATTGATGGACATCCATTCATTTTCCAGTTTCTAGACACTACAAAAAGGGCCGCCACAAACATTTTGGCACATACAGGTCCCTTTCCCTTCTTTAGTATTTCTTTGGGATATAAGCCCAGTAGTAGCACTGCTGGATCAAAATGTGTGCACAGTTTGATAAGTTTTTGGGCATAATTCCAGATTGCTCTCCAGAATGGTTGAATTTGTTCACAACTCCACCAACAATGCATCAATGTCCCAGTTTTCCTGCATCCCCTCCAACATTCATCATTATTTTTTCCTGTCATCTTGGCCAATCTGACAGGTATGGTAGTGGTATATCAGAGTTATCTTAACTTTTTTTGCATTTCTCTGATCAATAGTGATTTGGAACACTCTTTCATATGAGTGGAAATAGTTTCAATTTCATCGTCTAAAAATTATCTGTTCATATCCTTTGACCATTTATACGATATAATTTTTAAGAATTATAAGTATCATCTCCCTGTGTAGAGATAGAAATAGATTAGCTCTATTGAATCCCTTATGTTTTCTTTTCTCTTTTTGCATGTTTTCCTTCTCTTAGGTCTTGATATTGGAAATCCAATTTTTGGTTTAATTCTGGTCTTATGAAAACTTGAAATTCTTCTATTTCATTAAATTGCCATTTTTCTTCTTGATGTATTATGTGATTCTTGGTTGTAGTCCTAGCTCCTTTGCTTTCCAGAATATCATGTTCCATGACCTCTGATTTTTTAATGTTGCAGCTGCTAAATCCTGTGCAATACTGATTATAGCTCTCCAATATTTGAGTTGTTTCTTTCTGGCCACTTGCAATATTTTTTTTCCTTTATTTGATAGTTCTGAAGTTTGGCCTATAATGTTTCTTGGAGTTTTTATTTTTAATCTCTTTCCTGAGGTGAGGAGTGAATTCCTTCAAAGCCTATTTTGCTTGCTGGTTCTGGAATATCAGGGCAGTTTTCCTTGATAATTTCCTGATGGTTGCTGTCCAGATCTTCCTTTAATTATGAATTTCAGTTAGTCCATTGGTTCTAATATTGTCTCTCTTGACTCTATTTTCATGTCAATTGTTTTAAAAATGAGGAATTTTACATTTTTAAAATTTTTTCATTCATTCGAATTTATGATTGATTTGTGATCTCTTAATTATTAGCTTCCACTTGCTTATTTCCAACTTTTAAGGCATTGTTTTCCTTAATTAGTTTTTGTATTTTCTTTCCTATTTGAGCAATTGTATATTTTAAGGAATTGTTTTCTTCAGTGAATTTTTGTATTTGTTTTTCCATTTGACCAGTTTTACTTTTTAAGCAGTTGTTTTCTTTTTCCAAACTGTTGACTTTTTCCATAATTCTCTTGCATCATTCATTTCTTTTTCCAATTTTAATTCTATCTTTTTATATGATTTTTAAAGCTCCTTTTTGAGTTCTATGATTTCTTTGTAAGGAAGTTAAGACTACTTCCTATTTTTCTTTGGAGTTTTGTCATTGTTGTCTTCTTTTGAGTTTGTATCTTGATCTTTCCTATCACTAAAATAAGTTTCTATGGTCAGATGCTTTGTTGTTATTGTTGTTTGTCCATCTTTTTTGTCCTTTTCCCTTTCTTTTAAATTTGATTTCTGCTCCTGGGCTGGAAGAGGCCCAGTCTTAGTCTCCAAAGTGCCAAAGACTACAGAACATGGATATTTACCTGGTGCTCCATTGATGTTGTCCTGAGGCAACAGGTTTTTTTCCTTGGTGTTGCCCCACTGGGGATCCTTGTGTCTGGTGCTGCACTAAGGATGTGGGATGGAGAATGACTGGTACTGCTGGAGGCCTTAAGGGTCTGGCAGCTTACCTGGTGCTGAGCCGGAATTTTAGTGCTTGTGTCTGGGGGATGCTGAGACTAGTGGGAAGTTTCTGAATTTCCCTAGGGATATAGTGAAGCAGATGGAGGTCTGGCTGCTGGCAGCTCCCTGATTGCCCAGGGTTATGCTGAGACAAGTGGCAGGCTGAACACTGATAACTATCTGTTTTGCCTGGTGCTATACTGATACACTTGGGGGTTTGGCTTCTGGAAGTTCCTTGTTTGCTCCAGGATATACTGAAGCACAAGGCAGTCTGGATGCTGGTGGTTTTCTATTTGCCCAGGGCTATGCTGAAGCTTATGGTAATTCTGGAAGCTGGAGTTTGCTAGTTTCTCTGGCTATGATGAGGTACATGGAGGGTGCTGGTATGGACATTTACTTGCTCCACCATACTGGGGTTCAGGATCTGCCACTGATTTGCTGATGTGGAGCCTGTTACTGGCTTGCTGGGATGCTTCCTCTTCTGGACTGTGCTCCTCAAGTGAGATGGACCTTCTGGTCAATCATCCAAGTTTCACCCTGCCCTTTTTCTGGTTCTGCTATTCCAGGATTTGTTTTGGGGACAGTATTTTATAGTTTTTTGAAGGTGACTATGGGAGAGTTATAACAATTTACTTCTTAATCTACCATATTGACTCCCAGAAGTCCTTGTTTCATCATTTTCATTTTCTTTCATATAATTGTTATTCCCATGATTTGTTTTCTGACCCCATCATTATTTAGGATTTTGTTAAGTGTTCATTTGGATTTGTGGTGGATTTGTTGTTGTTTTTATTAACTGATTACTAATTTTCATTTTTATTATTTTCATTATATTGTGGCTTGCAAAGGATATATTTAAAATTTTTGCATTTTAATATTTAGCTGCAATATTTCTGTGTCCTAATTCATGGTCTATGTAGGGTTGTGTAGTCCCATGTAATGCTAAGATATATACATATTCATTAATGATGTCATTTAGAATATTTCTTCTAGTTTTTCTTTCTCTAGTAATGTTTTCCAAGTTTGTTTTCCTTTTTATTTATCTTAATGTTATTTTCCCCCAAACTGAGAGACATTAAAATTCCTGATATTATTGATTTAGTCTATGTCTTCCTTTTATTCCGTTTTTTTCTTTATGAATTTAGATGCAAAAGTATTTGGAACATGCTGATATGGGTTTGTAACTTATGATTTCTTCTAGTATAATATGGCTTATTTATTTTATATTGTGAGGTTTATTTGTTTGTTTTTGTTTTGCTTGATAGCATGATAGCAACTTCTACTTTTTTGGCAAATTTCTTCCTGCCCCTTATTTTTACTTGTGTATGTCTTTGCTTTTTAGGCATGTTTCTTACAAACAAAATTTTGAGGTTTTGTTTTCTTATCCAAACTATTACTTTTTAATTTTTATTGTATTGTTTAATCTATTCACATTTAAAGTTATGAGTTAATTTTAAAAAAATGTATATATTTTTATTTCTGCATTAGGTTGTTGTTGTTGTTTTTATTCCTCTTCTTCTGTAACGACAGTTCATTGTCTCTTCAGTTATTTCAGATTAATCTACCTTAAGCAATCCTGCATATTCCCATTGGTTTTCTTAACTTCACCCTCATAGTACCACCCCTCCACATTTATGAACCCTTTTCCTATATGTAGAGTGCTGGATTTAGAAGAAGGATTTTGGATTCAAATTTTTCCTTAGATATTTATAAGTTGTGTTATCTTGAGCATCACAATCTTTATGTGCCTCAGTTTCTTTATTTGAAAAATGAGGATAATAATAAAACCTACCTCAAAAGGTTGTTGTGAAATCAAATGAGTGAAAAATATGTAAAGAACTTTGCCAGGTTTACAGGTTTATAAAAATACTAATGATTATTGTTGCTAAGAATTATTACTGGATTAAGCAAATACATAAAAGATGTATTTATCAAATATATGTATTAAAAAGTGAGGGTCAATATTTTTAAAAACATCACAGAATTGGGACAATGGAATGAATATAACAACATGGATTTTAATAAGGTCAAATGTTGAATCCTATACTTCAGGTCAGAAATTCAACCTCACTAGAATATGCTTAGGTTATTCTAGCTTCAGAGTTGGCCATATGAAATGGACAAAAGAGTTTTGGTGGACTGAAAACTTAATAAAAAGCAATGTGAATCAACATTGTGACTTGACAATCTTGAGGCTGGGGTAGGGAAAAAAGGAGAACCTATCTTAAAATTTTATTCACTAAAACTCTATACTGGTTCTCATAAAACACACCTTTCATTTCTTGCTTTTAATATAATAGTTTGCTAAAACAGCAACAGAAAACTGATGATTCCTTGAGAAATATGAAATTACATACAAACACACATACACACATATATATGAAAGAAATGATACATTATATCTCTTGAGATTCATGACTACTCTGAAAAAAAGTTTTTTTAATGCCTTTTGTTCTATATAACATACTCTTTTCAATCCCCAATTTCAGCTTAAACCATCTCTTCTGACAAAGAAAAACAATTAAGCAAAAATATTGTTATAATAGCCACATTTGTCAATGCATACAATATTATGCCCTACAAATCCCCTGTCTTGCTTCTTGAGAAGAGGAGGTATAATTTATTATTTATTCTCAATGACTTTCATTGTATTTTTAGTTACTTAGAATTCAACTCCTTTTCATTTACCATTATATTTATATTATGTAAATTGTACTGCATATTATTTTCTTGGTTCTTATTTTACTCTGTATCAGTTCATATACTCTTTTATGTTTCTTTTAATTCCTTGTTATTTTTTTTTTACTGCACAATAATATTCCATTCATATGCCAGAATTAATTTTCCTGTCATTTCCCAGATTATGAATACCCCCTTTCTCTCCTAATTCTTTGATACTACATTTTGATATTATATTGGAACTTTGTTCCTGTCTTTGACTTCCTTATAGATACTGGGAATGCTGGGCTATAGGGTATAAACAATTGAATAACTTTTACACAACTATTTATAAATTGATATCCAGAACAGATAGACTATACCACAGTTGTAAGAACAGCATAGCAATGTGATGGTCTTCTTCCAGCCTTTCCAACATTGATTATTCCCAGTCTTTTGTCATCTTGGCTATTTTCCTTGTATGCTGTATATCCATCATGAGCTTATTGTGTTATAGGATATAAGAAGTTGATCTAATACTGGTTCTTGCCAAACTGCTTTCCAGTTTTCAAAGCAGTTCTTGGAAAAAGGGAGTTCTTCCATAGTCACTGAAGCTCTTGAAGTTATCAATTATTAGGCTGCTGTTTAAAACTGCTTCTGATTCTTGATTCTCTTACCTATTCCATGTATTTACTTTTCTGTTTAGTAAGTAGTAACAAATAGCTTTGATGATGACTGCTTTATAACCTAGCCTGAGATTTGAAATTACTTCAGTTTTCTTCATTTTTTGCCTTTTTCTCTTGCCTTTTCCCCTTCAAAGTGAATTTTATTTTTGCCTTTTTCTATAAAGCATCCTTTTAGTAGTTTAATTTTCATAATATAATACTAAATCTGAAAATTAATTCAGGTAATATTCTCATTTTATAGTGTTATTACAACTCAACCATGAGCAGTACATATTTCCATAATTATTTGTCCCCTTTTGTTTATGTAAAGAACGCCTTGGACTATTTATATAACTTGTTTTTCTAAGTAATAACAATTCTTCCTAAGTGAGACTTAGAATCAGGAGATTTGGGTTGCAATTCTGCCATAGGCCCAATTGTGTGATCATGAGCTAGTCACAACTGCTCAGAATTTCAGTTTCTTCATCTGCAAAATGGGAATATTAATATTTATATAGCTTGTTTCAGAGGGCTATTGTAAGTCAAGTACTTTGTAAAACTTATAGCAATATATAAAAGTGAGTTGTTATGATGAATAAGATTGGAAGCTGAGAAGTGAGAGGATATGAACAAACAATTCTCAAAAGAAAAATTGAATATGATTAACAATGAAATAAAACATTGCTCCAAATCACCATTAAGAAGAAAAATGCAAATCAAAACAATTCTCAAGTTTTAAACCTCACACCTAGCAAAATGGCAAAAATGAGAAAAGATGAAACTAGTCAGTGCTGAGGGGACAGGCTATGGAATGCAGATACATACACTGTTGGCATAACTGAATTATTACATCAGTTCTGGAAAAAATTTAAAATTACTCTTTAACAAGAAACTAAAATATCCTTAACTTTTTTTTTTTTGGCCCAAGAGATTCCATTGTTAGGCATAAATCCCATGGAGGTCAAAGATAGAAAGAAGGATCTCAAATACATCACAATATTCATAGTAACATTCTATATCAACAAAGAACTAGAAATGAAGTGAAAAGGAAATGGAGTGAAATGAACCCATCAATTGGGGTAATGACCAGATAAACATGGAATGTTTTGAAATGTTGAATATGAATAATTCAAAGACTGATATAAACCAATGAAGAGTAACAGTAAAACTAGGAAAACAGGTATCACAGGTGTTGATGTGAATTCCACTTTTCTGTTTTCTTTCTTTCTCTAGTCTGGTTTGTTCAATTAGTGTGCTCTGATGATGATTGATTGAGGATGCCAGAGATGGAGGTGACACTGCCACAACTCACTTTCTCAGAATCTTAAGGGTAACTTTGATGGGGAGTTTGAGCAGTAGGAACACATTCTTAATATTCAGAATTTTAGTTCCTGAGCCCCCAGAGGTGTCCCATGTAAAAAAAATCAGCTGAATTATAAGCCTTGATGTCCTTTGTATCTGGCAAAAATGGTCTGCACAATTCATTGATGTGTGGGGCTGTTCTTAAACCCTTCCTTCCGTTGTGTTAGAGAGGACTGCTTCTTCAGGTATTTTGTACCTTCATGCTGCCCTCTGGCTGTCTAATATTCCCTACTATGATTCTTTCTTCCACATAACTCCTCCATGCTTTAAAATCGCTTCTCTGCTCTCTTTTTTTCTCTTTTAATGACTCCATTCTCTCCTCAACAATATTTGCCTCATCCAGTTATTATGAGAAAATTCTCTGATTAAATGAATTCATAGTTAAGATGAGAGTGGTTAATAACAAGTTGTATTTATTTCCATTTAAAATTAAGAACTTATTAACTGGAGCAAGGTATGGTGGGTAAAGAGCTTGCCTCAATAAAAGGAAGACCTTGGACTAAGTTACACCCCTGTCATGCTAACTGTGTGACCCTGAGCAAGACTCAATCTCTCAATGGAATGAAAAACTCTCTAAAACTTTGATATATAAAGAAGGTCCTGATCTGTGTGGGTAGAAGAAGTTTTCTCTTTTGGGAGTTCTCTATTCCAATGAAATCATGAGTTTTGTCTCATTCCTATTCATTCCAAAAGAATGAATCCATGGTATTGGAATTTCTGTATGTTTTCCTTTTTAGTGTTTTAAAAACTATACTGCATAGGTAAACCCCAAATTTGCCCATGATAAAAATTAGCCTCTGTACATATATATGTTTATGTATGTGTGAAGATTGCGTATTTTAAAATCGGTAGGAGTCAGGAATTCAGGTTAGGGGAAAATCGTCAGTCTTTATTCTCAGTGAAGAAAGATCAGAGGTGGAAGGGAATTGGCGATAGCAATGTGTGCAGCTGAGTCAAGAAGCTAGCTCGACCAGCAGCCACACAACCAGCAGCTAGGAGTCTCGAACCCAGGCCCAATCTCCCCCAGCTTCTCTTCCTGTCTCTCTCTGCCTCCACCCACCCAAATCGACATTTCCTATACAACACATCAGGACTTGCACGGAGAGTGGGCAGGGACCATTCTTTATCCAATCATGTATATTAATAGAGTATAGCCCAATTACTATTTAGCCTCATGTACTTGGGACCTCAGTGCATCAACTCAAACCTCAGCCCATTACATGTATGTATGGTCAAACTCATGCAGGCTCACACAAGCACACATACACATGCACAATGAAGCAGGCTGGAAACCTTCCTAACTTGCTCTCTTGAGCAGCAGTTTTTTATCTCCAGGTGGATGCTCCATTTTTCTTCCTGATAACCTTTTACTAATGAAGCGCCAGGTCTGGGAAGACCATTTACAAATGGTGAATCATTAGAAACAGATTTGTGGGCGGGATGGATTTTCCAGCAGAGCATCACTTCTGAGGTATGCTGGTTGGTTTCCTGAACAAATGGGTATTGTGTAAAGATCCATCAAGGGAAGACAACTCATTACCCATGTACACTCCCACACCACTGCTTCTCAACCAGAGATCTGCATCTAAAAGCTGAGGGGCAAAAGGACAAGTGCTGTTTAGAGAGCTTCTCTCTCCAGTGGTTGGCCCTGCCTCTCACCTGTGTCTCATTATTTTATTCGGAGTTTTTTTTTTTTTTTTTTTTTTTTTTGGTAAGCTGTGGGTTTGCCTTTTTCCATGTGATTTCTATTTTCTTTACTGAATGTGGTTGCTAATTGAACTTTCCTATTATTTAGATTTTTCTACCTTCAGTAAGATTGGAATCCACATTTCTCTTCATTCTTTCTGGGTCACCATCTTACTTGTCAAAGTTTGCTTCATTCCCTCTTGGGCTGAGGCACACCCTGCTAATGCCATCTATTTTCCCGAGTCAGTGGGTAGGATTAAAAATGAAGGGCTCAAGTATTTTAGAGCTCTTAATAATTATGATGAAAAGCATTGCAGACCAGTGACCTCTTCTCTAAAGTACCTCTTGGCATCCTCAATCAGTTAATTAAAATTTATTAAGCATTCCTAAGTGCCAGGCACTGGACAATGGACAGGAATTCAAAGAAAATCAAAAGGTAGTCCCTGCTCTCAAGAAGCTCACAGTCTAATGTGGGATATAACACACAAGCAAATAACAAATAACACACATAGCTTAAACTGGAGACAATAGAAGTAAGGCATTACAATGAGGGAAGACTGGGAAAACCTTCCTGTAGACAGCAGGATTTTAGCTTAGACTTGAAAGAAGCTAGAAGGTGAAGATGAGGAAGGAGTGCAATCCAGATGTGGGGGACAGCCTGAGAAAAATGCCTGGAGGTAGGAGATGGAGTATTTTGTATGAGGAACAGCAAAGAGACCAGTTCACTACAATGCAATTTACCCAAGGAGATTGTAAGAATAAGTTAGAATGCTAGAAAGTTTAGTGGAGAGGAGTTTAGAAAGGTCTTTAAGAGCCATATGGAAGATTTTTATATTTGATTCTGGAGGTGATAAAGAGCCACTTCTCTCTCACTTAGTCTAGCTTTTCTTTCTAATTATAATAATGATGATGATAAAGTAACTATATAGAACACTGAAGTTTGGAAAATTTTTTTGCATGTATCTTTTCATTTGCACCATACAGCAACCCTAAGAGATTAATTAATTATCCTTATTTTGATAAATGGCGGAATTCCTTAAGCTACCAAGGATCACATAGTTAATAAGTATCTGATTCAAAATTTGAACTCAGGTCCAACACTCTATCCATTGAGTCTCTTAGCTACCTTCCTCCCTCCCTTCCTTTCTCCCTCCTTCTCTTCCTCCCTCCTTCCCTTTCTTCCTTTCTTCCTTCTTCCCTTCCTTCCTCCTTCCTTCCCTCCCTTTCTCCCTTCCTTTCTTCCTTCCTTCTTTCCTTCCTTCCTCTCTTTCTTCCTTTTTTTTTCTGAGGCAATTGGGATTAAGTGACTTGCCCAGGGTCACACAGCTAGGAAGTATTAAGTGTCTGAGATCAATTGAATTCAGGTCCTCCTGACTTCAGGGCTGGTGATCTATCCACTGCACCACCTGGCTGCCCAGTTGTCTTTCTTAAAAGGTCATAAACTTGGCCTCCCTTCCTTGTTCCTCTCTCCTTATTTCTTCACCCTATCTCTCCTTCAATACCTTTCTTCCATCTACTTTACTGCTTGTATATAATGATGATGCAGCAGGTATTCTATTCTTTAATCTGCTTTCTTGTTCTATGTGTTTCTCTTTCTTTTATGTTTATTTACAACTTGTTTTTATGAACTGAATTTGTTCAGTTGGGAGGTATATGTACATAGGCTATTTTTTTCCTTTGTATTCTCAGAGCCTAGCATTAGTGACTTGCAAAATTTTTTTCTTTTGCATTGGATCTGCAATTTTACTGGTATAAGATATCTTTAGTGAGAAACTCTCTACCAATGCATATCTCTACCACTTCTGCAATTTATAGTCTTTGAGTTACCAGGGGCCCAGAAAAATTAAATGATTTATTCAGGGTTGCCCAGGCACTATGTATAGGAGTAAAAAATTGAACCCAGGTCTTCATGATTCCAAGGCCTACTCTCTATCCATGATACCATTCAGACTTTAATGTATACATCATAGGTGTTTAATGCACACTTGCTAAATTAAAATTGGTTGTATTTGGTGCTTACGTAGGTACCTTTTTTCCCTTTGTTGATATAAGTTGAATTGACCTTCTTATTTTGCTTTGAACATGACCAAAATGCCCTTCTGCTTCTCCTCCATTGCTTAGCATTCTTACCTTCATTGCAGGCTCAACTCATAGGCTTCTTCCTTCCAGAAGCCTCCTGGTCTAAGTATTCTCACCTTCTTCATGTTATATAGATATGTATCTTCTTTTATGTTATGACCCTTAAAGAGTATATAAACTCCTTGAAGGCAAGAACTATTTTTTTCTGTTATGTTCATATCCCAGCCCTATATTAGTGCCTACACTATTCTAGATTCTTAAATGTTTGTTGGATTGGTTTGGATTGAAAGTGGTATTTATGGTGATAATCCTTATATGACTAATATTCAATGACTCATTCTAGATTTTCTGTTATCCAATATATGAATATATTAAATGGTTGAATGTGTTCTTCTGTGTCTTAATTTAAGGCTGTTAGGTGGTTTAGTGGATAGAGAGCCTGATCTGCAGTTAGGATGATTTGAACTTAAATCTAGCCCTAGACACTTACTAGCTATGTGATCCTAGGCAAATTTCTGAATCCTGTTTGTCTCAGTTTCCCCATCTGTAAAATCATCTGGAGAAGGAAATAGAAACCCAATCCAGTATTTCTGTCAAGAAAATCTCAAATGAGGTCATGAAGAGTCAAACATGACTCAACAACAACAAAATAATAATTTAAATGTTCATGAGGAAGCCATATATTCTTTGCATTATTATATTCTGAGACTTATATTGTCATTTCTTTTATCTCTTACAGAGCACCCTCCTCCCCTGAATGACAAGTTCCATAAAGGCAAAGACCAGACCTTATTTATTTTTAGAAGAGGCACTAAATATTTGAGAGACATAAAATGGAGCAGTTGAAAAAGCACTTGTCCAAGTTTCAAAAGATCTGAGTTTTGAGTCTTACTTCCAATACTTACCTTATTGTGACTTTAGAGGGGACAAGTCTCTTTAACGATTCAATTTATTTTCAAAAGATGGAAGAAAATTGTGCTTGTGCTGAAGCTATGTGGGAAGAGAACTGAACAAGAGTATGGAGCTGACTTTCAATCTTGGCTCTGTCTCGAGCTTCCTGTGCAACCTTGGCAAGTCATTGACCCTCTTCAGAACTCAGCTTTTTCTCTGCAAAATGTGGGAGACATATACTAGATCACTAAAATTCTCTCAGTCCTTGGGATCAATGACTTCACAGGTCATGAGGATCAGATAAAGTTTGTGTTCTTCCATTATTTTCAGTGGTCTGAATCTTCATGACCCCATTTGGGGTTTTCTTGGCAGAGATATTAGAGTAGTTTGCTACTTCCTTTTCCAACTCATTTTATAGATGAAGAAACTGAGGCAAACTTAGTTAAGTGACTTGCTCAGACAATAAATGTCAGAGGCTAGATTTGAACTCAGGAAGATGAGTCTTTCTGATTCCAGGCTCTAAACTATATTCACCGTACCATCTAGTTGTTCCTCAGGTAAAATAGTAAATGTGAAAATATTTTGCAAACAATAATATATTCCTCAAATATAGGGCATAATTACTTCATATTCCCCAATTCTTTAGCATATTTTGTTGCTGTTGTTTCAGTTGTCTGAGTCTTTGTGATGCCATTTGAGCTTTTTCTCAGCAAAAATACTAGAATAGTTTGTCATTTCTTTATTCAGCTTATCCTCAATAAGGAAATTGAGGCTAACAGAGTTAAGTGACTTGCCTAGCATCACCCAACTAGTGAGTGTTGAGGTGAGAATTGAATGCAGGAAAATGAGTCTTCCTGACTCCAGGTCCATCATTCTATCCACTGTGTTACCTCACCCTCTATAGATTATAGTAGGTGCCTAATAAATCTTTGTTTTTTGCATGAATGAATAAGTGAGTGAATTGTTTGATTTCTAAATCCCTTTCCAGTATGGTTTCAGCCTACCTTTCTAGACTTATTACAAACTGCTCTACTTCATAAACTTGATGATCCAGTCTATCTGGTATACTTGCTGTCCCTCATACATGATGTTCTTTCTTCTTTCTATTCCATAAATCTGGAACATATTCCTTCTTCACCTCTGCCTCTGATAATACTGAGCTTCCTTGAAAGGTCAGCCCAGGTTTGGCTTTCTACAAAAACTCTTTCCTGTCTCCAATCTCACCCAGTGGTACCTTCCTTTCCCCTAGAAATTCTTTTGTATTTATTTACCTTGCATATATTTTGAATCTCCTTATATATGTGTATGTTGTTTTCCTTTCCTATATGTATATTTGTTGTATTCCCAGTGCCTGGCACATAAGCAGTTGCTTAAGAAAATGCTTGCCAAGTGACTGATTAACAAGAGTTCATTTAACTCTTTGCTTTTTACAGTTTTATGAACTGGTATTTTGCCAGCCTGGAATCCCTAATTCAATTTGCCTCAAATTTCACTATTTCTTTTGGTGGAGTTTCATTTTCTAATAACTAAAGAAAAAAATTTCCTTAATTAATTAATCTGTAAGTAAACCCCCAAACATATTTAGAGCCCTTGTGGGATTTCCTATGAAATATCAGCACTTCTGGCTCACCAACATTTAGCTGTTTTTGGTCATCATTATTTGTATTGCTGTGCTTGGCAGTGATCCTGGAAATACAATTTACTTTATGCTAAAACCATGTCTAAGGAAAAACTGTGACTCCACTGTGGAGTGAAATATGGCACAGACTCCCATGCATTGTGTTCTTGATTTTGGATATACATCAAACTACAAATGATGTATTCTTTAAAACTTTGAAACATGAGTGTGGGAGGCAGGGCAGGGTGCTTTCAGGGTGCCGCAAACACATTTTGAGAAGCAACTCAAAACATGTCCTCTTTCCAGAAGGAGAAAGGGAATGAGAGCCTTCATGTGGGAAAAAAAAAAAAAAAAACCAGGAGAAAGACATGTTATGATACAAATCTTTTGGGGAAGGAGAAGTGAGAGAGAAGACTAATAACCCCATTGAAGACTTTTTTCAAACTAGTGAGAATTACTTTATACATCATCATGACATAATGGATAACTTAGAGCTTGATATAGTGAAATATTTTATCAGATGAGATATATGTAAAGGGCTTTGCAAACCTTGAAGCTATAAACACTATATATATATATATAGTGTATAATTCCAATACATGATATATATATATATATGTAGAGAGAGTATTTATGAATCTACCTAACTTTATCTTTTTATGTCATTGTTGTTCAGTCATTTCTAACTCTTTGTGACCCCATTTGGAGTTTTCTTGGCACAGATACTGGAGTGCTTTTCCATTTCTTTCTCCAACTCCTTTTATAGATAAAGAAACTGAGGCAACAGGATTAAATGACTTGCTCAGCCTCACACAGCTACTAAGTGTCTGAGGCCATGTTTGAACTGAGATTTTCCTGATTCCAGGTTAGAAGCTCTTCCCATGTACCACTTCTGAAAAGATCTCACAATCCAAGTCCTATACTGTATATTTTTAGGTGTTAATGTTGCATATGCTGTGCCCCACTATCACTTAAAGCATACTGGGAATAAAGCTGGTAAACAGATGGTCTGATGACTTGTCTGCAAGTTGGTTGCTGAATGATCATTGGGATTGCTGCATGTTTTATCTGTTCATCTTCCTGAGAGTGCTGGGACTGCAGGGTGTGATCTAGTTAACTTTATTGTCTTAACCACTGATTGACTGAGATCATGCTGCCTGTGGTCTGTCTAGCGGTTTGCTTAGTTGACAGGCATCAAGGACTAATCAAACCTGAACTAATTCAATTGGTAAATGATATCATTGAGCTTTTATAGACCTTGTCTTAGATTCTGATAACATTGAATAAAGGAAGGGAAAAGAATAATTATTTAGAAAACAGCTACTATGTCTGAGGCACTGAGAAGCGCTTTAAAAACATTATCTTCTTTGATCCTCATAATAATCTTGAGAAGTAGGTATTATTGTTATCTCTATTTTACAACTGAACAACCTGTTTGCCTCAGGTTAAGTGAATACTAAGTATGTGAGGCTGGATTCAGGCTCCTCTTTCCAACTCTGGGTCCATTGTTCTATTCATTTTACTACCTCTATCAGTAGCATTAAGACCCCCTTCTGGGGTTTCTAGCATTCAGGTGGAATTTGACAACTGAACTGAGTAAGTAATAATTTGTAAGCATTGTGAAATCTTTATGTTATATAAACAAGCGATTTGATCCGATATGGCAGGTTTGAAGGTCAGTGCTGCTGAAAAGTCTGAAACAGTAGCCCAGTGTGATTTCTAGGTCATGTCCTTCTTAACAGGGAAAAATCACATTTTGTTAGGCAAACACCACACACTTTCACTCAAAGTAGAAAGTATGGATATGATGAAGTAGCCTTTGGGTTTCTTGTTTGTTTATTCATTCATTTTTTTTTTAATTTAAGGGGGGGGGAGTACTTTTCATGGTGGGAAAGACAAGTATTTGGTCTCTCTTTCCCACAGGCTATAGAACTATCTGAATGCTTTAAAGGAGTTATCTTTTCCTTTTTCAAGTTTTGTCTTTTCCCAAATTGGCAGTTCTTGTGTTTCTGATTTTCTGAGTGTAGGCAGTTATTATTTATGGCAAAAGGGAAAATTTTATCTTTAAAAATCATATTTGGATTTCTAAAATCAAATTCTAGCAAGATTGATTTAGGGTCACTTTTTCAAATAAAGCCATGGTCAACTTGCAAAAATGCAAAGTTTGTCTTTGGCTTACTCTTTCTGGGCATTTTACCCTGGAAAGACACCTTCCTCCTACCCAATCCTGCCTCTTACAACCTCAGCAGTTGGGTGCTTTCTTCAGCCTCTCCACTAAAAATAAACAAATCTCTCAGGAGGAAAAAATTCCCATCAATCCCATGACTATTTGGTCTTAATTTGTCAAGAGGCAAGGAGCAAGTTAAACTCTAATTGGGGAATTTCAGGCGTCAGGAAACCAGGTAGAAGAGGGCTTTTGATAGTGGGGCTCTTTCTTTGCCTCAATGTCACGGGACTTCCTTGAAGGAATTGCCCTGCTTCCAAGGTAGATGAGCTGCCTGCCATGTGAGGCCCATCTGTTGTGGGTGGGAATGAATGATCCTATGTTTTAGGCCCTGGCCTTCCTCCACTTTGCAGTGTTAGAACTTCTGGGACCCCAAACGAAAGTCTTGAGCAAGACTTTTGCACACGATCCCAGTGGAGTCTTTGGAGTGTATCACAATTGTAGTAAATTTTGGTTTTGTTTCTTGCTCTGTTTTTCTCAGCTGGTTCAATGCAGACACCTCTGGCTTGTTTAACCTGCCCCTATAACCCTAATGAAATATCCACTCTTTTCTCATGTGGATTGGTTCTTGCTGACAAAATACTTTCATTTTATTTTTTTCAGACCTCAGCTTGTCTAAATCAGAAGTGTTTTCAATATTCAAATGCTGACCTCTGGGACTCACTCAGTAAATGAAAAACTGTTAAATTACAGTGAAATTCCTTAGGGCTTGCAGCACATATTCATAAGCACATCACTGCCGAATGAGATCACTATGATTGATGTCAAGGCTGTGAACACGAGCCCACGTCCAAAAACATCCACTTCCCATAGATTTTTCTTAGTGTAGTTATGAGCCAATCTTGTATATATGGGAAATGTGGCATCTCCAGAAACAACAAGTCTCATATCACCAGACCATGAAGGAATATTTATAGTACACTAGTCATGGAAGATTTTTTTCCCTTAAAAACATTCAATTTTAGAAACTTTCTTTGATGGATCTATTGTCCATCAAATATGGGGCTCTTTCCTCTGATGCAAATCATAATCTTTTCATGTCTTCTAATTCTATGCAGATTTGATCGTGTCTTTCTATAAAGTCTCACTAAAAGAATTACATTATATATAATAGAATATTATTCTACAAGAAACAATCAGTGGGATGATTTCAGAAAGGCCTGGAGAGACTTACATGAACTAATGCTGAGTGAAGTGAGTAGAAGCAAAAGAACATTGTACACAGCAACAAGATTATATGATGATCAACTGTGATGGACTTTTCTTTTTTCAATAATGAGGTGATTCAGGCCAATTCCAATAGACTTGTGATGGAGAGAGCCACCTGCATCCCGAGAGAGAACTGTGGGGACTGAATGTGGAGCACAACATAGCATTTTTACCTATTGTTGTTGTTGAATTTTCACTTTTTGTTGTTGCTTGCTTTTTTCCCTTTTTGATCTAGCAGCATTATAAATGTGGAAATATGTTTAAAAGAATTGCACATGTTCAACCTATATTGGATTATTTGCTGTCTAGGGGAGGGGGAGATGGGTAGCGAGGGATAAAAATATGGAACCCAAGGTTTTTCAAGGGTGAATGTTAAAATTTATCTTTGTGGGATAGCTAGGTGGTGCAGTGGATAGAGCACCAGCCCTGAAGCCAAGAGGACTTGAGTTCAAATCTGGCCTCAGACACTTAATACTTTTTAGCTGTGTGACCCTGGATAAGTCACTTAACCCCAATTGCCTCAGCAGATAAAATGTATCTTTGCATGTATTTTGAAAAACAAAAGGCTATTATAAAAAAGAATTACATTACAGACTAGAAACTTCATATTCTGTCTTTTAAAAAACTTATTTAAAATGTAAAAATTTGATGCACTTATTTACATCACAATTACATCACACTTTTCTTCTCTGGGAATTGAATCTTTCCTTGTGACAAATTAACAATTAAGCAAAAAATAAATGATATAGTGTTCATATATGACAAGGCATATGTATTTTATACCAGTAGTCTCCCTTTCAACTCTCACTTACCACCTTAATTCTTTGCCACAAAATGAGAGGTATACTTCATTATATGTTCTTCAGGAATTATTAATTATATTATATACATATAATATATTAAATATATTTAATAATAATTAAATCATTAGTTTAAATTACTTACTTTGACTTCTTTTTAATGATCTTTTTTTGTATTGCTGTAGTTGAGTATGTTCTTCATTTGGTTCTGCTTGTTTTACATTGCATCATTTCTTGGAAAATCTTCAGATGTGCTTCTGAATTTCTCACATTTATCATTTTTAAAGTATCAAATACTATTCCATTAATACACATACATATGTATTGCTTTCCTCTTCTCGATTTGAAGATCATACTTTTTCTTTTGGCTGCCAAAAACAATTGAGCTTTTCTTCTGAAGAAGTTGATATTCTTCTATTCAATTTAACAAATATTTTTCAATCACCTCATTTATTTGTGGTGAGAGCGTGTTACAAAAGAAGGATAAGGCATGAACATATCCTTTGAAGAATTAGTTGGAGGAAATAAGAAATGAGTGAAATAGATGAAATTAGGGAGACTATGACAATGCAAAAGTGAACCAGACAATTATATAAGACTTCAGAATAACAACAGCAACAATAATAGTTAGCATTTATAGAGCATTTACTATGTGTCAGGTACTGGGCTAAGTGCTTTTACAATTATTATCTCATTTGATCCTCATAACAACTTTGAGAGGGAAGTGCTATCCCATTTTACAGATGAGGGAATTTGGTCAATGAGTTGTCTAGGATCACACAGCTAGCAAATGTCTGACATCAAATTTGAACTCAGATCTTCCTGACTCTAGGCCCAGTACTCTGTCCACTGCGATACCTGGTTGCCCCTTCCCCCCATCAAGTATTCCTAATTTACCTGATATATTATTATCCCTAGGGAAATGACTGTAAGGACTTAGGTTTCACTCCCTGCCTAGTCACATCCTAGCCATTTATCTCTAGTGAAGCTACTTTGCCTCCCTGAACCTCAATTTCTTATGTAAAATGGAAATAAAAAATACTTACCTTCTCTATCTCAAAGGGTTATTGGGAGGAAATCATTATGTAGCCTTAAATTATAATAGAACTAGGAGCTATTATTGTAATTATTCCAATATTTTGCTGAATCTATGATCTTTTTGTTGTTGCTGTTGTTATTGCTTAGTTGTTTCAGTTGTGTTCATGGGTTTTCTTGACAAAAATACTGGAGTAGTTTGCCATTTTCTTTTCCAGTTCATTTTAAATATGCTAAACTGAAGGTTAAGTGATATGCCCAGGGTGACACAACTAGTAAGTGTCTGAAATCAGATTTAAACTTAGGAAAATGAGTTTCTGATTTCAGGCCCAGCAACAGTGGGCAATCCCTCCTAGAGTGAAAATTGTAATCTTATCTATCCCTACTCATCTTATGGGACTTTTGTTCATGTCTCTTATAATTCCTCCATAAGGGGTTCATCTGATGTGCTATAAACCTACTTTTTTTCTCTCTCAACATTGGATGGATGCCAAAAAAGTATGGAGGCTGTCTTGATTATCCCCTACTTTTGCTATATGATCAGCCCAGTTCCTTTTCTGGTCATTAGACAGATGATATCTTTTTTTCTCACTTCTTTTTTTTTTTTTTTTTTTTTTTTTTTTTTTTTTTTTTTTTTTTTTTTTTTTTTTTTTTGAGGTAATATGCTACTATCTATTCGTGTCCATCATGTATCTTTCTACAGGTCTTTGGGTGACCCACAATTTTAATACTTTGGAGACAATGGTGCTTCATGACTCAGAAAAATGACATCATTAGACGAATATTGATGATGGCCATCTGACTATTAAGGCACAAAATAGGGAGATGTATGATTTTCAAAAATGTTTTCCACCATTATAGACCATGTCCAATGCAGACTCTAACTCAAAATAGGATGTTGTCTAGAATATGAGAACTTCTGGATATTCCTGTTCAGAGGTGGTGTTGGGTGGATACATGTCAAGCCTTAGAAAATTGTTCAGTTTTTTCTAAATGAGATCCATAATTATTCAGTTCATTCTAATTATCCACATAAAAAGCCAAATAGATAAAGAATGTCTATTGTCTAGAAAACTGGTGTCAACAAATAGAGTTTGCAGGCCACATTGGTGTCTGCAACATTCCTGAGGGTTGGCAGAACTTGATTAAGATTTAATTGGTACATATTTAAAAATATAAATTCAATAGAATAATGTAAATATATGATTTTCTAAATCATATGACCCACAGGATCCTTATATATTGTTTAGTGCTCTCTCCCCATTTCTATTTAGTTTTGAAACTACTGGCCTAGACTATGATTTCCATAAATAGATCTGGAATATCAGCTTCACTCACTGGTGATTTCCTTGCCAGTTACCAAATAGCCAAGACCAGAAAGGACTTAACCCTTTCATCTTTGGAACTCCCACTCCCAGGGGCCCCACTGTCCCGATTATTTCTTTAATCATCTACGATATTTAAGCTTGGCTTACATTACACTTTCTTCAGTCTTCTCTGTTCCCTCTCTCCCTTCTAGTTCTGGAGCCATAATCAAATTGATTTTGTCACAGTTCCTAGAAAGGATATGGCATTCTACTCCCTACTCTCATCATCTATATAGTTTTTTAACTTAAAATATCCCTCCCTGACCATAATTCTATATAACTTTACAATTTACTCCAGGGTCTCTTGACTTTTTCTCTGTCTCTTATATCACTTTTTCTTTCTCTGTATTTTTATATTTATCTTTGTATCTTTCTAATTTATCTATGGTGTCTCCCCCATTAGAATGTAAGTTTTTTAAATACAGTATTTATCTTTTTAAAAATTCATATTTATGGAATTTAGCACAATATTGGATATACAGCAAACATTTGCCTTTCATTCATTCATTCATGCATATATCTTAGACAGACATTGCAGGTGTACAGTGAATTGGATCTAAAATTGAATAGACATAGAGAGGGTTGGATTGCCTTAGGGAAACTTTAAAGTGGTTTTACTGATTTTAAACTTTTCCCTGAAACAAAGATTCATCTTCTTTAAGCATCTATATTATTAGTTGCATTTTGTTTGAAATTATGTAAGAGATTGACAGTGAGCAAATTTCATCTCCCAATACAGATGAACAACTACTCTGCAATTTATAGTTATAGAGAATTGTTAGTAATGATTAATAACAATAAAGATAAAAATGTGGTCTCCAATCTCATTTGGATCTCTTCATTTCTATAAGTAAATGACAAAACAGTATTTCTCATGTACTTTTTGTACCTTACAGTTAACAGAACTCTTTCTTCATAGCTTTGTGAAGTAGATATTGTGAGTAATAATTGTCTGAGAAGTTAAGGGATTTTCTCACACTTCCTGAGGTGATTGGTCTTAGAGAGTTTACTGAATATAGACTTCAGGGAAGAGAAGACAGAATGATAGGAAGAAGACACAGCAGATGTAAGAGGAAGATTTTCTGGTTGCTTGGGGCAAAAGAAAAATTAAAGAGTAATATTCAGGGTCAAGTGAATCAAAGATTATGTCTGTAAGGCGATGTCTATATCCTGGGTAAGTCTCTTGGTTTCAAAGTCCCTACCTGTACAGTGAGCAGGTTAGACCCGATGATCTCTCAAGATTCTTTTTGTTTGAAGTCCATGGTCCTAAATGACTTGCTGCTAAATAATAATCCAATTAATCAGTAGGATCTTGGTTTTTGTACTATATGCCAGAGTTCTTTGTACTATATACCATTCATTCTCTAATATAAATTTAAAAGATATTCTTTAAAGAATTTAAGAATATTTTATTTTTTCCAATTACATGCAAAGGCAATTTTCAATGTTCATTTTTAGAAAGATTTTGAGTTCTAATTTTTTCTACCTTCCTCCTTCCTCTCTCTCTCTCTTCCTCTCCCAGGCAAGCAGTCTGATATAGTTTATTCATGGGCAATCATGTAAAACATATTTCTACATTAGTCATATTTTGAAAGAAGAAACAGAACAAAAGAAAATACACACATACACACATAAAAGTGAAAATCTGCATTCTGATCTGCATTTAGACTCCATCAGTTCTCTCTCTGGAGGTGGACAGCATTTTCCTGTGAGTCTTTTGGAGATGTTTTGGATCATAGTAATTTTGAGAAGATCTAAGTCTATTATAGTTGATCATTGCGCAATGTACCTGTTTCTGTGTATAGTGTTCTTCTGTTCTGCTCACTTCACTCAGTATCAGTTCATGTAAGACTTTCCAGGTTTTTCTGAAATCCACTTGCTCAAAAAATATGATGCTTGAAAAGATATTTTTGTTATTGCCTTTTGTTTATATATCACATTTATTTCCAAATGCATCCCTCCATCCTCTTCTACTCACCGAGTTATCTTTGTAACAAAAATCAAGAAAAACAGAGAGAAAAAAAGTTTGGCAAACTTTTTATCAACTGCTTAATTGTACTGACAACATCCCATAACCAAAGGGAAAGGAAGTATTTGTATATTAGTTACTTGCAGGTACTATATTAAATGCTTTACAAATATTACCTCATTTGACTCTTACAATAACTCTAAAGAGGCAGTGCTTTTATTATCCTCATTTTACAGTTGAGAAAACTGAGACAAACCATAGTAAAGTGAGTGTCCTTTCAATAATAATAAATGTCTGAATCTGAATTTGAATTCAGGCCCAGCATTTGATATACTTCACCACCTAGCTGTCTCCCTAAGTGATTACAAAAGTAGATTTGTTTTGTATTCTTTTTTCTTATTCTGTTTTTTTTAAAATAAAGTAATTTTTTAAAAAAGCATACTCAATCAGACTTTTGGGTTTCTAACTATTTTTGGCTCTGTGATATCTAATATTATCAAAAGAAAAAAAAAAGTAGTCCAACAAAACTAACCCATCAGCTAAGTCTCATAATAGAGAAAAATATACTACACTCATAGTGAGGAGGCTAGGTGCTGCGATAGTGCAGAGAGTACCAGGCTATGTCAGGAAGATATCTTTCTGAGTTCTACTCTGACCTCAGACATTTACTATATGTGTGACTCTAGGCAAGTCACTTAATTCTGTTTCCCTTAATTTCCTCTCTATAAAATGAACTGGAAAAGGAAATGATAAACCATTCTAATATCTTTCTCAAGAAAACCCTAAGTGGGGTCATGAAGAGTTAGATACAACTGAAAAATGGCTGAATAACATTCCCCACCTCTGCAGAGAAGTGGGGGAGGTACATTCTCATATCTCATCTTAAGGGTCAAGCTAAGTCATTATAATTCATGATAATTACAGAAATCTTTTAGCAGTAGCCAGTGAAGAGAAAGTTATAGAGAGTTAGGGAGGAAATTGAAAAGAAAAGAATGATAAAGAAATGGAGGTGATTAAATCATTAAAAATATAAGTTGCATTAAGAAGCCAGGGGAAAAAAATTCCATGACTAAAATCCAATTTGTAGATTTAGAACAGTGATTGTGCTTGATGTCCTTGATAGCTACAAACAAAAAAGGGAAAATGAGATATTGGGTAAGGAGTCATTCTATTTTTGGCTAGGGGTGGATTGAGTGAAAAATGACCCAGTGGATCTTTGTTCCATCTCCAGTGTCTATGCTTCTGTGACCAGCCAGAAACATGATTACAACATCCTTGTGTCTATCTGCTGGTAGTTAAGAAGGGAAAATCAACTGGTCTCACCAATCAGAGAAAGGAACACAAGAAGCAATGGGACTAAGTCATGCCAGGGGAAATGTAGGTTAAATTCTAAGAAACGCTCCGGCTGGGTGCCAGATTGACTTCTAGTGTAACTCTATAGGAATTTCAAGATCTCCCTTGACAATTTTTTCTATTGCCTAAGTGTTCTGAATGGGCCAGATAGACTCCCAGGCTAACCCCAAAAGTTACCAGATGTACTGATCCAGAATTAATACTATGCATTTGAGGAGACAGAGATTGTCACAAACAGTCTTGTTCCACTACTCAGCCTGAGCTGATAGAACAATATTGCAACATCTCTTTAAATACAGCTAATATTCTGAATCCTGGTCATGGCATGTGAATTAAGGGTATGTTACTGGAATGTAAGTACAATCCTGTGATTCAGCCTCATGCTAGGGAAACCAGAGCATTTGATACATAGCAGCCTCATGTTTGGGCTTTGGGGAAAGTGTGTGGGTGCTATGGTTTCATAATGTGCAAAGCCAGGTGAACCAAGACCTGCTTTCAGACACATGATTCATGTCACCAACCTCTCTCCCACCCCCCAGCCCCCATCCCCACACTTATGAGAAATGGCTGTATTTGTTACCCAAGAACACTCAAGACTGTCTAGGGATGTAACAAAGAGGAAAGAGTATAAAGCTTCTCCTGGGAAGCTGCCTGGGGTCACAACGCTAAGAATAGTGCTCTTTTTTCCCATTGTGTCTGAATGAAACTTTGTGGAGTTCCAAGAAATATAGATGGTGCAAGTTAAAGTACTAATAACAAGGTTAGAACACTGCTAACATGAGGCAATGATATGATATCATATTGTAGCATTGTTGAATCCAGGATGGGTCTGTGGGTGTGCTAATCAATCAGAATTGTTACCAGAATTCTGTTGGTCCATCTGTATGCAATAGAAGATACAATATATATATGTAGATAATAATAATAACTGTAATAATTAAGTAGCTTTTATATAGTACTATGTGTCAAGTACTATGCTTAAGTACTTTATAAATATTATCTCATCTGATCCTCACAATCACCCTGGTAAGTGATGCTATTATCTTCATTTTCTAGTCCGGGAAGTTGAGGTAGACAGAAGTTAACTGGCTCTCCAGAGTCACACAATTACTGAGTATCTGAAGCTGGATTTGAACTCGGTTCCTTCTGACTCCAGATACAGTGCTCTAGACACTGAGCTGGGAGTAATGCAAAGAGAATCAGAAGGGACAAAGGACACAATACAGACCAAGTGCTCAAAGAGATATGGAAGAGGAATAGAATACTTTTGCTTGGAATATAGAATGCCCTCTAAGTGTTAGATACTGGAGGACACTAGTGATTTAAGAGATGTTCTAGTCTTCAAGGAGATCCTACTTAGTGGCCGTGAGCTTTTCAAGGAAAGTGTTATAGAGACCTGGTTTCAAATTTTGACTCTGACATTTATAAGCTATGTGACTATGGCCAGTCGCTTTATCTATTTTGAACCTTTGAGTTTTTTGTCTGTAAAATGGGGATAATAATATTTGTGCCTATGGAATATAGTGGGCAGCTAGGTTGGTACATTAGATAAGAGTACTGGCCCTGAATTCAAATCTTACCTCAGATACTTGCTAGCTGTATAACTCTTTGCAAGTCACTTAACCCTGTTTGTAGTATCAGTTTCCTCATCTTTAAAATGAGCTTCAGAAAGAAATGGCAAATCACTCCAGTATATTTGCCAAGAAAACCCCAAAAGGGACCATGAAGAGTTCAACACAACTGAAATGACTGAACAACATAAGAACAACAACAAGGACTTTTTGGAAGGTGCAGAGAGAAAAGTTTGGCAGAAAAGGAAGAAGGCAATTCATATAGGAAGGATAAGTGTGAATACTTGGAAGAGGTATTAAGCAAGAGAATTTGCTGGGCCAGAGATTGGTTCAGACATAAAGGGAAAGTATATGTAGATGAAAAGGTCATAGAAATTGATGGAGGACTTACTTGAAGCTGACTCAGAAGTAGGATTTGATCTCAGAGGTCACTGGAAGCTTTGATAGATTTCAGAAGACAGTGATTTGTCTAAAATAGTACTATACATTGAGGATTAGTGTATACAAGGTTAACTTTCCAGAAGCAGCCTCAAAGCTGACTGTGTTCTTTTGATTGAGTGAAATCTAATTACAAAAAGATACTCCAGAAAAATGCTTTGGGTTTGGTTAATGACACCATATTTGATTGCTCACAGTAATTACGTCTGAGAAAAGTAAAGGTCAGACCAAGGCCAGCTGAAGATTTTGATTCTGTTTTCCAAATTTTGAAATAGCAGATTATACACAATTCATTATCTTCCATCAAGACACTACTTATATATGTATTCCAGAATCTCTTTTTACAATTTCTTTTTTTTTTTTTTTTAACAGAGAAAACCTTTATATCTTATGGTAATGGTAGCCAATTAAGTACTTTTATCCAGAATACAAATTGTAAGAGTAATGATAATTAGGAGAGGAAGAGAAAGAAAAAGGAGTAGGAAGAAAATGAAGAGGAGAAAAAGAGGAAGAAGAAGAAGAAGAAGAAAAGGAGGAGAAGCCTGGGATGAAGAGAAGAACCATTAATAATCTTCTGTCCTTGTACTGTATACAGCTATGACTCTATAAGCTTATGAATCATAATAGATACATTATCATAGAGAATAATGCTTATTACAAACATCATTTAGATTTTCTTAGAAGAAACACTGTGGTTGAGAAAGATGTAGTAATAGTCCTGAATATAGTATCCTGAATATAATATGGGACAACAATCTTAAATATTCCAGACAGGAAAAGTTTTTTGTCAAAGCCTCTGACAGTTTAAACTTTAAAGCTTCAGCAAAACTTTTAAACTTTTAAACTTTGAACCTGTTTGAACCTCCCTTGATTTATGAATTATTAAATGTACCACTGAAAACCACTGACTTTCTTTTCAACTAGTAAAGCTTTCTGTTTAAAAGCAACCAGTGAATGGTGTGGCCTGGGGGAATGTAAGGGAGGAGGCTACAGCCCCACTTTATCAGAATGGCATTCCTTCTGGCTGTATAAAATCCCAATCCAGAAAATATTTAGAAAAGTGAAGAGATAAAGGGGCCCAAACCAATGCATATAATATGAAAAAGGGAGTGTGAGGGTGAAAAACAAGACTGGAAATTGTTTTAAAATTAGTTATGTGTGTATGCTTATATAAGACAAATTCTTTTCTTAATAAAAGTATGTCTTACTGAGTTTGCAGAATCCCAGCATGCAATGAAGGCAGAATGAGAAAGAGCTACAGAGGAAAAGTCTTTGATGATGATCAATCCATTGAAAAGATAAATTGAAGGGAAGAGTATGGTTGCATTTTAAACATGCTAGAAATAAAATTAATTAGCATATTTAGGGGCCTTTCTGGTTCTAAAATTATTATTCCATAATGAGGATTGGACCAACCTTAAAATATTAAAGCTGAAATGAAAAATGAACAGCAGATGATTCTTAAGAAATGTAGAGGATTGCACATAATCTCCAGTTTTGCTGACAAGGTAATTGGGCACAGGAAGCTAGAATGACTTGCAATCCTCTCCCAGCAAGTTCATAAATGATCAGAGAGAATGAAACTCTTAACCCCTGACTCTTGCCTTGGTGTACTTAACATGAGATCACTGATCCTTGACCACCAGTCACAAGAAATCCTTGCCTTCTGCTGGCTGCTATTCTATTTCTAAAGATCATCCTTTATGAAATAATCCCATCATGCCTTTGAATCGTTTTCAGTGGATTGAAGTTTGACGTGCCCTTCTCAAGGACTGGCCCACCAAGTAAGCAAAGTTAATGGATGATTAATAGAGTGACTTGAAGGATCAGGAAAGGCTAGTGTTTAACACACACACACACACACACACACACACCCAATGCTGTTCCAACAGTACACACTTTTTGAAAATGAATTTTGAGTTCAATTTTTCAGCATGCAACAACCATTATTGTGCTTGCAAAATATATTACATTGTGCCAAGCCCCCAGTGAGATAGAAAAATAAGGAAGTCATCCCCTCAGGGACCTTAGAAACTAGTAGGGGAAGAGAAAAGCAGAGAAATAATTCTAATACAAATTATAAAATGGGAAGTGAAATAATTGAAAGACTGCTAGACTTCAAACTAAAGAGTTGAATTTTAATCTTGCCCTACTTTGGGCAAGCTGTGTGAACATTGGCACACAGTTCTGGACTTCAGTGTTTTCATCTATAAAATCTGAGAATTGGAAAGAATCTCATTTGCCATCTAATCCAGCCCATACCATAAAGAATTCCCCACTATAACATATCAGATAATGGGTCATCCAAGACTATACTTGAAGACTTCCAAGAAGGGAAAAACTCACCATTGCTTCAAATTGTCCATTCTGCTTTTGGACTACTTTAATTATCAGGATACTTTACCGTTTATCAAACTTTAATTTGTCTCTTGTTGATTTCTACCCATTGCTGCTGGTTCTACCTTCTGGAGTCAAATAGAACATGTTAAATCTTTCCTCCATATAACAGCTCTTAAAATTCTTGAAAAAAGTAATTACATCTTTCTGAATCTCAGCTTCTCTGGGATAAACATGCCCAGTTTCTTCAGTTGATTCTTATGTGACATGGACTCAAGTCTCTTCAGTATCTTGACTGCTTCCATTTGGACACTGTCTAGCTTATCAATATTATTCTTAAACTGTGGTGCCCGGAATTGAAAACAATAGTCTAGATAATCCCTGATAAATGCTGCCTTCTAGGTGCTGGGTGTGAGATGAGAAGGAGGAGCAGAAAGTATAAGGAAGCACACAAAAAAAGTTGAAGTAGAAATGAAGGCCAACTTTGTTCATACATGATTTCTTTTCCCTCCTAATAAGTTTCTCATAAATGGTACTGTCTAGAGCAGCATGGTAGTATAAAAGAGGGCTTACCAGATGCTGATTATGCTACTAATGTTCCCATTGAAGTTTTTTTTTTCTTTTTTTTTTTTGGTAATATGATGGAAAGACCATTGGTTTTAGAATCAAAAGACCTGAGCTGAAGACCTAATATTTATTGATTTTGTGAACTTGATCAAATTTATCACTTTAGTTTCATCATCTGTAAAATGGAAGACTTATTAATACTTGAGTAATAAAGGTCTGTGCACATGTAAACCCCATTCGATTGCTGGGCTGATAAAACTATTCTACCTGAAGAGCATAGAAGAGTTGCTTCCAGAAGAATTGTGATGATGATGAACAGAAGTACCATGGAGAACCTGTGGATTATGTATAGACATAATGTAACTGCTTCTTGTTGGCCAATCACTAGATGAGAAGAATTTCTTTCTATTGGTTGTGAAACAGGAATTGTCATCAATGTCTTCAAAAAGGTCCAAGTCAACTTTGTTTCATGTAGTGACCTTCTGGTCATCTGGTTAAAGGCTATGCTTTAAGGGGAAAGTTCTTAGAGCCTCCTCCACCATGAAGGCCATGTGACTCTGAGAAATGAGCCTTGTTTTTTTCTTTCTAAGTGAAGGGACTGGAGTCTCCAGCCTTGGGAGTTTCAAAGGTTGGAAGAGCCATAGGAAACTGGGGATCAGAATTTATGCCAGCTTTTATAATCAGAACACTTTTTACCCCATATAATAGATTCCCCATTACCTTAGGCAACTTGGTTAAAGTATCCATAGTCTGTGACAATTACTAGTTATGTGATGTTGGGCAAGTCATTTAACCTCTGCTTCGTTTCCCTCATCTATGAAATGGGAATAATTAATAACACCCATATAAGGTAATAATAACACCCATTTTAATAAAGTGCTTAGCATAGTATCGGGCACATAGTAAGTACTATAAAAATGTTGACTATCATTATTATTTGATTTATCTTACTGGGTTGTGGTGAGGAAGTAATTTGTAAATTTAAAATTAAAGCAAAATTGCCTTTTTTAAAAAAAAAAAGCTTTTCACTTTTTACTAATGTTGTGGCTACATACTACCATATATATATAGTGTGGTGCAGATTATAGTGGAGGGGAGGAAAGGAAAAGGGGATAAGAATTTATTTAGTGAATATTCTTTACCAGACGCTGTGCTAAGTAGTTTTCAACTTTGATCTTCACACCAATCCTGGGAAGTAGATACTATTATCCCATTTTACAGTTAATGAAACTGAGTCAGATAGAGATTAAGTGTCTTGCCCAGGGTCACACAACTAGTAAGTATCCAAGGAGGCATTTGAAGTTAGATATTCCTGACTCTCAGACCAGTGCTTTATCCAGCACAGCACCAGCTATCTCTATGTATATTTTTAGTCATATTAAGGACCCTTAATATGACTCTTAATAGGCTAACAAGAGACAAAATAACAAGGCCAATGGTATTCGGGTTGTTATCTGATAAAAATTGCATTCCATCATATTTGCAGGAGATTTTGTAGTCTTCAAAGAGCTTTTAATTTTTATTGTCTTATTTGATATTTATAGCAATCTCTAATCCTATAGAATAGGCAGAATACATGCTACATTCCAGTTTTACAGATGAAGAAACTGAGACCAGGGAAATGACGTGATTTGTTTGTTAAGGTTATGTAGTTGGTCATTAGAAGATCCTAAGGTTTTAGGATTACAACTCCCAACATCAAGCCCAATGTTGTTTCCAAAACATACAGTTTGGCTCTGCCTGAGAATCTCTTCCCAGGTACAGTTCCCCTCCATCCTTTCTGCTTCCCCTAGAGACTTTTTCTCCTTTTCTATAGATTCTCTGAAAATGTCACTGTTTTCTTTTTCTCAAAATAGCTTATAGCAGTGGTTATGGCAGAGGCAGTAAAAAGTAGAGTGTAGAGAAAGTAATAGAGGTTCCAAATATTGGTAACAGGGATGTTTGATAGTTGAGGGAGGAAAGAAGGAAGGAAGGAAAGAAAGAAGGAAAGAAGAAAGCAAGGAAGGAAGGAAAGAAAGAAAGGAAGAGGAAAAACAATTATTAAGTGTAATTAAACACAGTTTCACATCACAGTGTTTCTGGCCTGGTGATAAATGCTGGGGTATAAAGATAAGCATAAAGAAAGATAACTCTTGCCCTCAAGGAGCTTATATTCTAATGTAAGAAGATGGTAGACAAAAGGGAGTCAGAAAGGGAATGGGAAGATAAAGGTATAATATGGAAATATTTTGAAGTCCAGAAAGTCAGGAGTAGAATTGAAAGGGGAATAAAGGCAGGTTGGCATGGATGCTTTACAAAATGGAAGTTCCATTATTAACAGAATTTATAAATGAGAGAAGAGGAGTGGGCCTGATGGTGATAAGGCCTTAGAGCTGGTAAAATATTTTAGAGTAAGGGGGCTCCAGGTGCTCAGTGAAATCCCAAGCTGATTTTGTAGAAGGATGATTTTGAAATTCAGAAAGTCAGAAACAAGGATGGGAAGGGAAAGCTGAAGACTTCCTATAGAGAGTCACAAGATAGACTACAGGGAGATAAAATAATAGACGAGGTTGTTATTATTGTTCAGTCATTTCCCCATTTAAGATTTTCTTGGCAAAGATAATAGTTTTGTTATTTGCTTTTCTAGATAAAGAAACTGAGGCAAAGAGTTTCAGGGTCACAAAGCTAGAAAGTGTCTAAGGCTAGATTTGAATTCAGTTCCTCCTGATTCTAGGCCTAAAGCTTTTTCTGCTACACTAGCAGCCCCAGTGGTGAAGATGGGGAGGGAGTGGAGAAAGTATCTTGCTT
Source organism: Sarcophilus harrisii (assembly GCF_902635505.1). NCBI lineage: Eukaryota > Metazoa > Chordata > Mammalia > Dasyuromorphia > Dasyuridae > Sarcophilus > Sarcophilus harrisii. The sequence continues at coordinate 492,795,727 of NC_045426.1, read as the reverse complement.
TTCTGCTTAATGTAGTGCCAGTAAATCTCAAGTTATCTGTATAGTTTCAAGCTGCTTGTGAGAAAAGTGCTTTGCAAATCTTCAAATGCTCTAAGAATAAGCACAGGGAAAACAGTGTGGTCAGTGGAAAGAGCTCTGGATTTAGAAGACCAAGAACACAAGCACATTGATTTAGAATCGAAAGCGATTTAGGAAGCTATCAAATCTAACCTCCCTCCCCCATTTTGCACAAGGACTTGAAATGGGCTTGTCCAATATCACACAATCAATAAGTGTCTGAGGCAGAATTTGAACCTCACCCTCCTGGACTCCAATTCTAGTGCCCCCCCCATTCTGTATGGGGTCCCAACTAGACTCTAGTCCCTACCTATTGGCAGCTTTGCCTCTTAAAGCCTGGTTTAAATCTTTTTAATAACTGAAATAAGATATTTCATTTCTCTGGGTCTCAGTTTTTTCGTCCAAAAATTAGTGATATTTATGTGTGTATTGCCTATGAGGCGGGGTTGCTGTGTGGATATGTAAATTTTTAGATGCCATAGGAAAGGAGATTATGGTGATGGCTTTTTCCCTTCCCCCTTCCCCCCCATTCCCTCCCCTCCTTTTTTTGTTAATTTGAACTCAGGTTCTCCTGATTCCAGGGCCAGTGCCTGGCTCCACCAGTGCCATTACACAACCTAGCTGTCTACGCTTTGTTCTTAATTTTAAAAAATTAGATATTTTCAATTCAAAATTCCACTCCCTCCCTTCCCATTGAGAAGACAAAATATATGATCTACGGCGGCTCCTTTAAAGAGCTTTCTTATGCCAAGGAAGGAATTAACTGACATCCTGGTGCAATAGAATTAAGAACTTTATTTGAAGTTAGATGATCTGTATTCAAATCCTATTCCTTTCACTGTAACCGGTAATGGGGGAAGGGGCTGGACTGTAACGGGTAATGGGGGAAGGGACCGGACTATAACCGGTAATGGGGGAAGGGGCTGGACTAAATAACTCAAAGGTCCTTTCCAGTTCTGCCTCTATGAATTTGAGTTATCCGAAATGGAGAACGACCAGTGATAGGAAGAAAACAAATTGTTTAGCTCTCAGAGTCCTCCTTTCCACCCTGCGGTTTAGCTCTGTCCTCGCTCTGAGAACGAAGACCTTGGCTGTGCACAGTCAACAACCCAACCACCGGGAGAAGCCACGGGTTGTCTCTGCCCTCCTGGATCTCTTCCAACAAACATTGTCACTGGACAATCCAATGAATAAGAATCAAGATAAAAAGGGACAGAATACACAAGGGAAACGAATGACATTTGAGCTGACTGAACGTTTAAATACCAAAACTTGGCACACGCTTAATGTCAACATGGCTTACAACTAAGCTTCTGAGCTAAGGAAGAAGAAAAGCTAGAAGGGTTTAACAAGGAAAACTTTGGGAGGGGAAAGGGGGAAGGGGGAATGCCTGATGGGCTGATGCCTTGGGTGATGGCGCCCAAATAAACTGTATCTTCTTGATGAGTTACCCTTTTGTGGATGAAGGAACATTGCTTCATAAACAAGGAGTCCTTACTATGATAGAGACAAAGTTAGGGGCAACCTATGACTTTCTGGGAAATCCAGTTCTCCTTATATGATCCTAGGATTTAGAGTTGGAAAAAACTTTACTAACCCCTCCTCATTTTTCAGATAAGGAAACTGAGGGCCAGAGATGCTAATTATTGTCCAAGGTGTCACAGGATTTAAGTAGCAGACCATGATTTGAACCTGACTCCTCTTATGCCACAACCAGAGTTCTTTGCATGGTGAAATGCTGCCTCTTTACCTTCCATGCTTATCAGATGAAAATCTGCCTCTTTGCAACAACCACCTCTTGTTCTTAGTTCTGCCTTCCAAGCCAAGGAGAATGATTATAATGTTTTTTATGCATTCAACATTGAAGACAGCTATTATGTCTGAAATATCCTTACTTTGTACTTGTCAGATTGATTTTTTAACTGAATTGTAGAGTTTAACATTTTCCCTGTTATCTTTTTAATTGTTCCAGGTTTTTGAGAACCTTTTGGATGCTTACTGTATTAAGCATATTAGCTACCCAGGCCTTTTATCATCTGATAATTTGTCAAGCCATATCACGCATGGCTTCGCTCATTGATAATATTTTGAATAGAATAGGACCAAGGACTGATTTTGGGGGCACTCCTTCTGCAAATGAACCTTGAAATTAATAATCAATTGACTCTTGATAGACTCATTGGGTCCTATCATTCAAACAGTTCTGAATTCATTTAACTTTACTATTTTCTAGGCCTCAGCTTTTTAAACTGTGGTTTGCAGCCCTATATGGGGTTTTATAACTGAATGTGGGGGTCATGAAATGGTGATTTATTATCAGTAAATGTTTGATTTGTATACCTATTTTATATATCTGTATGCCTGGGGTCATGTAAAAATTTCTCAGGTAAAAGGGGGTTCTGAGTGGAAAAATTTAAGAAGCCCTGATCTAGTCTGTACCTTTTTATCTTGCCCACAAAGTGTCTTATCAAATGTTTGGTTAAAGGCTAGGTAAAGTATAATAGAGGTAGTTACCTCTATCACCAGTCAAATATATCTGTCAAAAAAGGGATAATTAGTCTGTTATGACCTGTCCTTTGTAAAAATATAGTGGCTTTTAGTGATTACTATTCTAAATTTTTAAATTCTCAAAGCCCTTTTATAATGTGTTACAGGAAATGAAGTCAAGCCCAGGGATCTAGATTTTCAGTCTTCCCTCCTTTTTTGAAAATTTGGACATTTAGAGAAGATTTTGGGAAGATAGCAGAGTAGACTTGGAGTAGAGCAGAAATCCACCAAATACAACCCAAGATGATCAGAAGAAAAAATGGGGGATTCACCAGTATAAAATGCAAACACTTGGGACTAGCTTTGAGGAATACCAAGTGGGTTCCCCTGGGACTAGCTGGGGAAACTTGTACCTCCCAGACTGAGTGAAGATTTGGATTCTGAGTCTGAGAAGACCTGAGTCTGAGAAGACTTGAGGGAATTTCAGCTGATTAGAAACGCCAGGCCCAGTCGGCTGCAGAAATGTGGCCCTGGGTCTCCAATTTAGGGGGAGAGCTGAAGGGAAGCTAGAGCACCATCCTCCTACCCACCATTAGAGGTACTTACACTAATACATCTCATTTTTTAAAAAATGAACCTATAAAGAACCCAACTATAGAAACTTACTATGGGAATTAGAGACTGGGGTTTATCTTAAGAGGAGAACACTGAAGTAAAACTTTTTCTACTTCAATGAGTAATTTAAAATACTTTTCTGCTCAGAGAGGATTTATAGAAGAAAAAACGCCTTAAAAAGCAAATGAGAGACATTGAAGAAAAATTTAAAAATACGATCCAAGAAAAACAAGATTATGAAAAAGTTAACCAACTAGAAAAGGAAATACAGATTCAAATATAAAAATAATTCTTTGAAAATTAGAATTAGGCAAGAGGAAGCCAATGAATTTATAAGAGACCAAGAAATAACAAAGCATAAAGAAAAAATAGAATACAATGTGAAACATAAAAACAGATCTGGAGAACAGATCAAGAAAAGAAGATATAAGAACTGGACTAGCTGAAGGCTGTGACAAAAAAAAAAAAAAAAAAGAACCTTGATAACAACAATGTAAGAAATAATCCAAGAAAATCATCCTGGTGTGATAAAATGTAAGGAAAAAGTCTAAATAGAAAAAATTACACCAGTCACCATGTCAAAGAGATCCTTTGTGAAAAACACATAGGAATATTATTGCCAAATTTTGAAACACTCAGTTCAAAGAAAATTCTGCAAAAACAAGAAAACAAATATTCTGGAGCTACAATTAGAATTGTACAGGATTATCAGCAGCCATAATGAAAGACTGCAGGTCCTGGAATCACATATACTGTCAATCAAAAGAACTAAGTCTGTGGCCAAAAATATATCCAGAAAAATTATAATACTGAATTTAAAAAACTGGACATTCAATGAACTCTTAGATTTCAGGACTTTCTTTAAACCAAACTTGAACTCAATAGAAAATTTTAACATATGAGTATCAAAGATCAATTTCATGTAATATGGACGAATTATTTTTACATGGAAATGTATACCATATGTTTAATATTGACATCAGCAATTGGGTAGCTCAAAAAGGAAGATTGGGGCAGAGCCGAGTATGACCTGAGCCTTAAAAGCAAAAACACCTAGGAAAAAGTAAAAATAGCAATTCTACAAATGAGGTGTAGAGGAAGAATATTAGAATATTAGAGGCATTAGATGGGGGAGGAAGGCTTATACTTCTGAAAAGCTATTCATATAGGGAATGGAATAAATAGGCAACACTACATAAATCCCACGAGGGTATAGCAAGCTCCAAAATCTGTAAAGAAATAAGGGGGGGAGGAATGGGTGGAGGGGGAAGCAAAGGGGTAGGGGAAAAAAAGGGAGGGATCCATAGGCTAGTTAAGAATTATAGCAGAAGAGTTAACAGGGATAGGAAAGATAAGATTCAGTCAAGAGAAATCTCATGTCAACCATACTAATATTGTATTAGATGCATGTTTACATATGGGTAAGTGCATGTGTATATGTTTGCATATATGATATGTATGCAAATTGCTCTCTGTGTATATAGAGATATATGTAAATGTGAGGGGTCCATGGATGGTTGTGATTATATATATATATATATATATATATATTTACACACATACACAATATGTGTGTGTGTGTATGTGGAGGTGTGGGCATGTGTATATATGTATATAGCATATTTCTGTGCCTAACTATTGCCTGCTTGGGAGATGTGGGGGGGATGAAAGTGGGGGAAAAAAAACTTATGCAGCAGAGAACAAAAGAATAATCTACAAGAAAGCAAAGGAAAAAAATGGGCACATGAACGTAATTTCTTCTACTATTATATATCCTTTCTTGAATTGGTAATTTATTGTTACACATGTTGAATTCTTCCTGATATTCTGCTGGGCACTTGACAATCTTCTGTTTTCCTTTTCTGTTTTTCTGTTTTTCTATTCTGTTTTTTTTAAACAAAATAAAAATTCAGACTTTTACTCTTTTCCACATTCCCGTCATTTTCCATGGCCATTCAAAGATTATTAGCTTCTCAAAAATCATATTCACTAGTAATTTCTCAATTTTTTCATTCTTTTTCTCTTCTGTGCTCCATTCCATTGTAGCTGTAATCAAATGCAATAGTGGTTTTCATTTTATCTTATACTTCATCTTTATCAAGTATCTACCATGAATGAAGCAAGATAAGATGATAGTTTTTTTGGTAATACAAAAATTAATAAGGATTCTGTCCTCAAGCAGTTTAAAATCTAGTAGGCAACGATGGGAGTGGAAAGACTGAGAGATGACCTTTCTACTAGCCCTTTCTCCTGACCATTCAGTGAATGACATTGCCTTACTTATCTTCATATATCAGAATAAGTAAACTGGGAGCAGCCAGGTGGCACAATGTCATAGAACATTAGCAGTGGAGTCAGGAGGACCTGAGTTCAAGTTTGGCCTTTGACACTAGCTGTAAGACTCTGGCCAAGTTGCTTAACCCCAATTACCTCCAAAAATAAGTGTTTATACTTTGAAACATACAATCTTTACAACTTCAACATTCTAAAATTCTCTACACCAAAAACTATAATGCTCAGAAGAGGTATATGTTAATGCCTTAAGAGAAAGAACATAATACTATAGGAATAAAGGAAAAGCAAGATTTTTTCCCCTAACAGTGGAAATCAATGAAAGCTTTATAGTAGAAAGGATATTTGAGCTGGATTTAAACGGATCCAGATTTTAATAGGTGCAGATGCGTAAGAGAATATTCCAGGTAGTGTAAACTGCATAAACAAATACATGTATAGAGATGGGAAAAGAGATGTGTTTGGGAAATTGTGAAAAATCTAATTTGGCTGGATGACAAGGCATGTGTAGAGGAATATGTCCAAAAAATAAGATTTGAAATTGAATGACTAGATTCAAATAACACTGTGGGACCCCCTTCCCCAGATAACATTCTAATAATCCTTTAAAAAAAGAAATGTGGTTATAAATGAGCTATTGTATGAACCTCCACTGGCGGCTTCTAGCAAGTATCACAAATAATAATTTTACACATATAATGCTTGTGTATGTACATTTTAATACATTCTTATATTCAGACACCTACCATTACATTACATGTGTATACATATATACATAAAGACACATATATCTTTATATTTTTTTTGGAAGAGGGCCAAAATTACTGTGTTAGAATAGAGTTACATGTATCCTACTGTGGCTGATCAGACTATTAGAAGTTCAGGAATGCTCTGCCACAGGTCAGACACAAATAGTCCCTATGAACATTTGGGGTAGCTTTTCTTAACTGTACATTTCATGTTTCCTTTGAGCTAATTCAATTCTGCTTTGCTCACAGAGCACAGTATCTTCTCTTGAGAATACACCATGCTGAGTGGCCTTGTGCCAGTGTCTCCCATGTCATCCAATAGAATCTAAAGTTACCTTGAGAGTGTCCTTGTATCACTTTTTCTGACCACCTTGTGAGTGCTTGCCCTGTGTAAGTTCTCCATAAAATAAATTTTTTGGCAAGTGTACATTTGGCATTTGAACAATGTGGCCAGCCCCATGGAGCTGTGTTCTCTGCAGCAGAGTTTGAATGCTTGGCAGTTTAGTTCGAGAAGGGACCTCAGTCTGATATCTTGCCAGGTGACCTTCAGAATCTTCCTAAGAGAATTAAAATGGAAGTGATGTAATTTACTGGCATGGCACTGATATACTGTTCAGGTATCACAAACATACAACAATGAGGTTAGCACAATGATCCCATAGACCTTCAGTTTGGTAGACAAATACCTTTCTTCTCCCACAGTTTGATCAGCCTCCCAAACTCTAACCTAGCTTGATAATGCATGTGTTAATCTCATTATCAATGTGGACATCCCTAGAAAGTATACTGTCAAGGTAAGTGAACTTATCCACAGAATTCAAAACTTCTCCATTTATATATACATAGGGATATATACATATATATACATATATATATATATATATATATATATGTGTGTGTGCGTGTGTGTGTGTGTGTGTACACATGCATCTAGGTGTGCTTGTATATATCTTTAAGGTCCCTTCCAGCAAAATTTCTCTCTGTCTCTGCCTCTGTCTCTGTTTCTGTCTCTCTTTGTCTCTACCTCTGTGTCTCTGTACTTCTGTCTTTGCCTCTATCTCTCTCTCCATTTGTATATATGCATATGTACACACACACACACACACACACACACACACATAGAGTTGGTGAGGTTTTTTATCCTGACTTTGAGCCTTTCCAGAACAGATCTATCAACTTGGCAATTTATTAACATGACTTTTTGCAGGTTAACATAAGTTATATATCCTATCTCTTGAGTAGGACCTGTCAGTAATAAGAAACAAGTATACAGGTGCATGGAAACATACTTCTAGATTGGGGTTGGATCCAGAAGTTAATTCTGCTAGTGCTGACGATTGCTATGATTGTCAATAGTAATTCTGTAATAGACTAAATATGATACATCATTTCTGTGCATTTGGGAATGCTGAAATGGTAATTGTTTCAAGATTTGTTTTTGTGACTAAAGGCAAAAGGACTTCTAGGCTTCATATTGCCAATATTATAGAAGCCATGTGGGATTTTGAGTAAAAGGACCTAGATTCAAATCCTGATTGCTTCTCACTACCAATATGGCCTTAGTCAAGCCCTTTGGGTTTTATAGATTTCAGTTTCTCATATGTAAGATGATGAGGATGTCAGGTAGGTGTTTGGCCCTCCCTCTAAGATTCTTAATTTTTATGCTTATGATTCTATGAAGTTATGAAGATCAAATGGCTTCTACATGTTAAGTATATTGGATGGATGGTCAGTGCAAAACCCAGTATAAAAACTGGTGTCACAGGCAAGTTGTGAGTATCTAAAATCCCACTTTCTATAGCAATTTCTTAGCCCATCAGTGAAGTTTGTTTGGTATGGAGTCTAACTCTTCTTTGCCTCTCGTATCATATCTTTTGATTGGATGTGACCACAATTCTAGTCAACACCTGTAAATGATGAGTTTTGCTCTGTCTTTCACTATATGCCCATATTGGCTAAAGAAAGATACAGAATGGATCCCTTTATTATTTTTTCATGAGTTGGCCAGTTCCCTGTGTGTTTTATCTGTGGAACTGTACTCACAGAAAGTCGATCTTTTCTGTACATATGTCAGGGTTTTGACTGTATAAGAAATAGTTAAATCACTCAGGAAACAACCTATGATGACAGGTTGATGCTGGATTTGATTGATTAATGTATATGACTATTGAAGTATTTCCTTCCCTTGTGGTTAGGCTATAGAGATAAAAGAGAGTCCTATGTAATGTACAAGGCATATGTACAGGTTAATTGTACATTGGGCAAGTTAATTCTTTTGGACTTCAGTTTCCTCATTTGTAAAATGAAGAAAATGAACTATAACAGTCTCCATTTTCCTTCTCTAAAATTTTTTGATCTGTTCTTAAATCAGCCTAATCTCAAGAATTTTGTAATTTCTCCACAAGGGGATAAAATTTTGGGCAGAATAAGATGTGTTTATCTCACTGTTGAATGAGCATGCTTGTGAGACTTGATGGTAGTAATGATTTAAGTGCTATGAAGTGAAAAGAGAACTAGATTTGGTGTAAGAAGATCTGAGTTTGAATCCTAGCTCTGCTATTTACTAAAAGGTGACCTTGAGGAAATGAAGCCAATTTTCTTGACTTCAGTTCCCTTCATCTGTAAAACAAAGAGGCTGGATTAGATTACCTCTAAATTCCACCCCAGTTTTGAAACCAGTGATGAAGACAATGTTATTTTACTTAGGGAATCTTCTTCATGAAAAAATGACTCCCATCTGCCTGTATTTCAAACACTCTTATACAGGTGCTTAAGATGAAGAGGAACTTTAGTGGGTAAAGCATATGAGTGGTCAAAACAATAATGGAATATCTGCTGTGAGTATTAATATTTCAAAGGCTGTTCAAAGGATTATTTGTCTTAACCAAATTCATATATTGGGTCATATGATAAGATCATTTAACTATCTAGAAAAGTCCATTTATGCAATTAGCTAGCTTCCCTTTGGAAACCAATATAAACAAAGACTTAACCCTTAGAGTATGTGTGTGTGTCAATTTAGCCTCTGTTTCAAGGTCTCCAGAATATAAATTATAATACTGCAATGTTTAAACCAATCTCTCTTGTTATCTAGAGTATCCAAGCCGACTATAGGGAAACAAGAACTCTGAAGGGGAATTTGGAGATGTAAGTAGTGACTTTTCTATGCTAGTTGAATAAGGTTTGATTAATACTTAATCTCACATGAGGGCATTAAAGACTGGAGTGGAAGAGAGTGGGAAGCATTTGCGCAAATTTCACAGGAGCACACAAGATTGTATTTTCTTATGGAGAAAAGGTTGGAAAATTGTCCTTTTTTCATAAACTAAAAGAAAAATCCAGTACTTTCTTTCTTACTACTTTGCATTTTAGGACCAAAAACAAAATTAGAGAAAGAATACAAAAGCTGCTTATAGTGTCATCATAGTAATCACTAATGGGTGATGGTCAACTAAACTGTACAACTTTTAATTTGCTTTTGTTTTCTTTGACAAGGGGGATGATCTTTGGACTGGGAATTATAGAACAAGAATGGTTAATCGGGAGTAGAAACTGAAGACTAGTGAGAAAATAGCTACATATCATTTGTTGGTTCTCAATAAATTTAAGTCATCAGGACCAGGTAAGCTACATCCTAAGGCAGTGGTTCTCAAAGTATGGTCTAGAGAATCCTGGGGATCTCTGCAACCCTTTTAGAGGGTCTATGAATTCAAAAATAGTTTTTATTTCCAATATGGTAAATGTCCATAAATATAACCCAGATAAACAAAAACGCTTTGGAGAGATCCTCAATAATTTTTAATAGGATAAAGATACTGAAAACAAAAGTTTGAGAACCACTGTCTAAGGTATCAAAAAAAACTTGTAGATGTATTGCTGAGCCACTGATGATAATCTTTGAATGATTTCAGAGAACAGGAAAGGTTATATAGCTGGAGAAAGGAAAATCTTGTTCCCATTTTGAAAATTGAAAAGAGGATAGAGTCTGAAAACTATATTCCAGTGAGTTTGCCTTCTATTTCTGGAAACATTTTAGAACACATATTAAAGGGATGGTTTCTAAGCACTTAGAAAGAGAAGCAGTGATCATTAAAAGCTAGTGTAGTTTCATTAAGAACAAGTAATGCCAGACTGATCTTTTTCTTTTTCTTGCTTTCTTTTCTTTTTCTTTCTTTCTTTCCTCCCTCCCTTCCTTCTTTTCTTTTCTTTTCCTTTTCTTTTTATCGTTTCTTTCTTTCTTTTTCTTTCTGTCCTTCCTTCTTCTTTCTTTCTTTCTTTCTTTCTTTCTTTCTTTCTTTCTTTCTTTCTTTCTTTCTTTCTTTCTTTCTTTCTTTCTTTCTTTCTTTCTTTCTTTCTTTCTTTCTTTCTTTCTTTCTTTTTCTTTCCTCTTTGATGTCCAGACTCAATTAGTGGTATTAATGAATTGATTTAGATTTGTCTGAATATCTTTCCTCAGTGGAGTTTTGCAGGGAAGTATTGGCCCCATGACACTCAGAATTTTTAATAAATACTTAGATCGAATTTAGATTAACACCTGGAGACTTTATAGAAAGAATTTACCAGATGTAGATTGAAGTAGGTGGCTCCTTTCTACTCTTGTTTTCCTGGTGGTGGTTGTTCTTATCGTGTGTGTGTACATACATGTGTGTATGTGTGATCCTAATCTCATGTGTAAAAGAAGAAAAAAAAACACTTCCAAGTAATTCCAGTAAATTGTTCCTCCTGCCAAAGACTAGCCCAGAGCCAACATCAAAGACAGTATGTTGTCCTGTCAGCTGCTGAATTCCTCTTGGTCTGAACTAAAATATTATAAGGGCAGCTAAGGCAAAAGAGTTGGAAGGAAAAGATGCTGATGATAAGGTGAAGAAACCAAAAGGAGTCAGGAAATGATATTCCATCAGGGACACAGTCGGAGAATAGAGAAATCATTTTGGCCTTATTACAGGAAGCAAACATGTAAGAATGGGCAAGTAGATGTATACTCCATCATAGTAGAAATTTTGCCATGATTATTTCCTGTGCATAACGAATTGATTTGCAAGTGGATGCAAAGTGACCAATATGCATGCCCAGAAATAATGCTCATGCATGTTGCTGTGACCTCATGTGATATTGTAGCAAGGTTCCTCTGGAGATGGTGGTGTAGGTGGTGGTATGTTGTACATGGATGGGTGATATCAAGTATGCTAGCTAATTCAGGAAAGAACTCCTAGACTCAAAAATAAGTCTTCCTCAATGCTGGCATGCATTGTTTTTATAATTATTTAATGATATATTGAAAGGGAGAGGTTATTTTGACCCCATTTCTTTTCTGACATGAGTCTGAGTATATTGATTGAGGATAGAAGCAACTAGGGACTGTATTAAAAAGTAGTCAGTAAGATGGTTTATTAAACCTAGATGAATCAGGTTGTGAGAATGTGTTCTTTTATATCTGGGAAGCAATTCAAAGCAATCAAGGTCAGGGAGCCAGCAAAAATCTCCAGCTGTCCAAGGCCCTAAACATTAACAAGCCAAAACAGAAAGGAAAAAATCAGATCATTTACAACTCTTAACAATATCTGTTGATAAGAATCCTCAAGCAGGAAGAGAGGAGCAAAACGTGTGACCCATGGGCTTAAGGTGTCATTGCCATGGGAAGCTGATGGCAGCAGTTTATAAGGATTTGGATATCCTGAGTACTCGTTGGAAACAATGAGAATGATAATGGAATTTAGAATTACTGAAGCATATTGTATTATAAGATTATCAGTGAGCTTTCTAATTTAGTCTGGCCTGTGTCTTTCCAGGAAGCCAAGGTTTCTCTTTGCTCTGGTGTTTCATCTTATAGGAAGTGATGAGTGTAATGGCCAATGATTAAGATCAATGAATAGATCATTGAATTCAGGGAGGAGAGCTTGCTAGTCATCATTGGCATACAGCTTGCAACATGAATAATTTCTCTACAAATTGTTCTTGAGTCATTTCAGCTGTGTTTGGCTCTTTGTGACCCTATTTGTGGTTTTCTTGGCAAAGATACTTGGGGGATGTTGTCATTTGTTCTCCAGCTCATTTTACAGATGAGGAAACTGAGGCAAACAAGAGTTAAATTATTTGCCCAGAATCACACAACTAATAGATGTCTAATGCTATATTTGAACTCAGGAAGATGGGTGTTCTTGATTCTAACCCATGTGCTTTATCCACTTTACCACCTACCTACCCCTACTCACTAAATAACTGAACTTGGAAAATAATAAAGGGGAGAGAACAAAATAATATGTTTCAGTGTCTGATAAAGTTCATTTTCTTAAGATTTTGAGCAACCAATTCAAATAGAATAGAATTAGTCAATCAATAAGCATTTATTAAACCTAATATGTCAGTATTTGATCAAAATTTCAGGAAATGTGATTCTGAGAGGATAAAAAGAGAATTTTTACTCCATAGTGAGTATTTCAATTCTTTTAACATAGAATATAAATTTCTTGAGGGCAGGACTGTTTCATTTTTTCTTTGTATGTCTAACATCTGGTATACCTAATAAAAACTTAGTAAATATTTAGTGATTGATGAAGCTTATTTTATTTTAAAGGTGCTGCTTATGTAGGGATAAGCGCCCCTCCTCCAAAGTAATGATGAATTTGGGCATATTGATACTGATTAGAACCAGAAAAGTTGAACTGTGGTTAAATCCAGATGTGTTTGATTGGGATTTCCTTAGCATGCTATTCTTAAGCCTGGGGATGCATCTGGTAAAAGGTATGAAATCTATTCAGTAGGGCTGTTGGACCAGAGAAGGGAAAGAAAACCCAGGAGGGGCTGATGAAGATAGGAAGCTTAACCAGGGAAAATGTTGTCCATAACTAGCAAAAAAGTCACATTTCCTACAAAGAGAACTCAGGGCACATGCACCAAAGCAAAGATGGGTTATTATGAAGATACTAGTTTTCCCCTGAAATCAAAGGGAGTGAACTTGAACCCAGATGGGAAGAGACCCTTTCTCTCCAGAGAACTAGATTGTCTAGGTCTGGTGATAGTGATGACAGTGTGTGTGTGTGTGTGTGTGTGTGTGTGTGTGTGTAAAAATTAGTCATGATACAAGAGATGGAGCTAGAAGAAAGATCTCCTTACTGGAAGAGGAGGGACATCAGGGAGCTGCTGGAAGGCTCTGTTTAATGCTTTTATTTTAACCCATGCCAAAATAATTGGGCAACATGCCCCTGTATGCTATTGATTCACCTCAGTTGTTAATAGTTTATACCTGTAGTTTCCTTACACTGTTTACAGATTAGTTCTGTACTTTAATGGCATCTGCAGTGGAAATAGTGGGGGTGCATACAAAGTAGGAAGACACCAATGGAGAAGAAAAAATGAGGGAAAGATATGAATCTCCAGGCAGGGTCTTTGAAAAAGAAATATCTCTTCTTTCAGGTTTTCCTGGCATGAGAGTAGCAAGTTACTTAAAGCAAGTAGTAATAAGAGGAGCCTTCTGCTGAGGGATAGCTCTGGGCCAGGAATAAAGAGGAAGGAATGGATGAGTAAGGAAGAAGAGTAGGAGAAAAAAGCAACTTATTCCATCACAGAGAGTTAATGGAAATTATGCAATGAACTATGCATGGAAGGCTGAGTTTCCTCAGCTTTGAGAGAAGAGTTAATTAAGAAAGCCCTAGGTTCTAGAGGTGGCTTTGGTAGTAGGTCCCTGGCAAGGCACTCCTGACTCTTGATTTGAAATAGAATCAGTGCCCTGGTCATGCTAAGTAAGGTTTCAAAGTGCTGACAAAGAAGAGACAAAAACCAGACACCCGAATGGAAATGATGTTGATTATTAGAGGTAATTGCGCCTGTGCTGGTGCATGTTTGGCCTGTGTGTGCACATTACATTATTCAAGTAATTGCATGAGATCACCTTAGGACCAAGGAGATGAAAGCATTTGCATACGTTATCTCATTGGCCATTACGAATTGTGTGGTGCACCAGGGAGACCTGTGAACACTAGACAGATAAAGATGGAGCTAAAGGCTTGAGATTGGTCCCAACTAGAGTTGCATGGGGATTTCTGAACTGAATTATATAGGATGCATGTAAAAGTTTAGGTTTTTACTTTGCCTTATGAATATTTGGGGGCCCCCTAACCCTAACCTAGGGTTAGGTTAGGGCCCCTAACCCTAAATATTTGTGCTTTTAAATTAATTTGAGTTTTTGTATAGGAACAGGGACTAGGCCTGGAATTTCATTGTTAAAGGGGACTCCTGTATGAGGTAATTTTCTTTACCAATGAAAGTTGATACTTTATTATATTAGAGTTATCTAGAATACTGAGAAATTTTTAAATAGCTTTTTATTTACAGATATATGCATGGGTAATTTTTCAGCACTGACAGTTGCAAATCCTTTTGTTCCAACTTTTCCCCTCCTTCCTCCCCACCCCTTCCCCTAGATGGCAGGTTGACCAATATATGTTAAATAAGTTAAAGTATAAGTTAAATACAGTATATGTATACATGTCCAAACAGTTATTTTGCTGCAGAATACTGAGAAATTAATGATTTGTCCAGGGTCACAACCAATAGAGAAAAGCAATAAGATTTGAACCTGGGCCCTTCCGACTTCATGTCATACCATGCTGTTTGTTTGAACGTTTTTATATGTCTATAGATAATTTATATGTCTATATAAAGAAGTTAGTTGAAGTACTAAGGTACCACATTAACCCAATATATTCATCACTTTCTCATTGTTCTGCTAGTCACAAAACCTTTTGCTGAATTGACAGCTGAAATTGTAGGTTCTGCATTTTGTCCATCATGATTCAGAAAGACAATGCCTGAGCTATGGAAAGCACTTTATTCTTCCAACTTCTCATGAGAGCTTGCTGCCTCAGAGAGCTTCTAAATGGCTTTCTAGATTCCTGATAAGGAGAGGCCTTCACCTGTGTAAAATACATTTCTTGTGAAAGAACAAAGTAATGTGTAAATAAGAAAAAAATGCCTTCTATTGGCCAAGCACCTTAATCCTCCCTTCCACTGCTACTTCTACTGGTACTAATGAGGTAATTCTCAGTGTGCTTCCATCATACCATGTGCCTTCATTCCTAGTATGGTGCTTTAGTGCACAGTAGTAGTAACTACAGTAGTATACTGTTACTTTATGCTTATGGATTTGTGTTCAACTTTCATTTGTTTCTTTTGCTTGAGATGTTATTTTTTCTTTCTATCCAAATTCTCATTTTTGAAGAATCCCTTCTTCCATGAATGTTTTTTCCCTAATGATTCCAATCAACTTGGATTTTTTCTAATTTATATGTTTTAATTTAATTAAAAAGAACTTGAAAGCACATCAGCATCCACATAGTCCAAACCATATAGAATCCTTTCTAAAACATCTTTAAAAAGTGGCCTTTTAGCTTGAAGATTTCCCAGGATGGGCATGCCACTTGTGGGCAGCAATCGTTTAAAAAATTTCCCATAAGTTGATTTAAATGGATTCATGATTAGTTCAATGTGAACACTTTTGCCGTCAGAACCATCTTTGTGATTTTTAGGCAGTAAGATGCATAATAGACAGCTACACATAAAGTAAGGAAGATCTGAGTTTGAATCCTTCAGATACTTTACTAGTTTTGTAATAATACTATTAGGCTAATTACTTAACTTCAATAAGTCCCATTTATTCTATCTGTAAAATAGCCATAATAACAGCATCCTCTTCACAGAATTGTGTGGTGAAAATGAGTTAATTCATATTAAAGTGTTCTGCAAATCTTATAGTGCTACATGTTATTATTCTGGTCTATGTTTTCAACAAGTCCTCTATAAGGTAGTTCCCTAATCCACTCAATGTTTTCTATATCTCTTTAATATTTCATGGAGATCAGCTTAGAAGACAAGGAATATTCATCTATTTTCCCTTGTTCTTGGTACATAACTAAGCCACCTAATTTTCCATTTGTGCCTGCTTTCAATGCCTTTGTTTGTGCAAATCAATTATTGGTAAAATGTTGTAACCTT
The DNA here is from genome assembly GCF_902635505.1 of Sarcophilus harrisii. Lineage (NCBI taxonomy): Eukaryota > Metazoa > Chordata > Mammalia > Dasyuromorphia > Dasyuridae > Sarcophilus > Sarcophilus harrisii. Next base: position 492,779,537 of record NC_045426.1, on the reverse strand, counting down.
GGTTAACATGCTTCTTTCCCTAGAGTTTTGGGTCATCTACAATTTAAATAAATCAATTGGGTGCAGTGGGACTTTGAGTTTCTTATACTTCTCAATCAATGGCATGACTATAAAAGATTTATTCTGCTGCAGAAAATCATCCACAGAAGTTTACCCATTCTTCTTTTAGTATTTCCATCTAATGTATCATTTATATATGTCTATATCTTTTCTTAGATAGATTTTATGGAGATGAGAGAGATGAGAAAAGCTAGATCATGAAAGGCTGTTATTCAAACATATCTTTGTCACTAAGCCAAAATAAAACATTTTATTAAAAGACTTAAAGTTAATCTTAATACAACTTTAACAATTGTTTTCTGATTTGTGTTTTAAACAAATATAATTTAAAATAGTTAAAACTAAAGTAGGATTCATAAAATAGCAGCAAAATAATTTGTCTATATAAATTCATGGAACTAATAATTTGAAATAAATTAGTGATAGATTAGATTAGTGAGGGAACTTAGTTTTTTCCCAATCTAACCCCCTCATTTGATGAAGCAAAGACCTAAAAGGAGGAAGAAGCCCTCAGGGGCACAGCCGGTCAATATGAGGTTGTATTACAAAATTATTACTTTTCTTCTCTCTATATAAATTAAAAAAAATTCTTTCATTGAAAATACTTAAAAGAGAACATTTTTATTGATGACCTTTTTACAACTTCAGTTTTTTCCTTCATACATACAAACCCATTCTAAACATTTTTTTCTACTTTCAAATATATTTTGCAATTTGGCAATATTCTTAAGATTGAATCACATCACATGCAGAACTGACTGCTCCTTGAAATGTTCAGTCCAGACACAAGATATTTTACTTCAGCAAGAACAATCATGACATAATAGTGATGTTCACCCAGAATTAAATTAATTTCTTTTTGTTGGGTGATTTAGAAATCTCTGCTGATCGTAAAACAATAATTAAAGGTGACAAAAATACCAATGCTTCCTTCTACTTGTTTCCCTTATTAAGACAAAGAATGATTTATCATAACTCTGATTTTGATGAAAAGTTCTGTATGTCTACATAGCTGGATTGAAAGTATGATCTGTTGTAGAAAGATTGCTTTTTATTGCTGACTATGAAATTACGTACAATTAAAAGAGTCAGTCACTTATTGTGACTTTCTGCTAATCTGTCATTTTTTCTATAGCTCCCAAATTCATTGCTTAGGTTAAAAGGAACAAAACCTTTTTTTTTTTTTTTTGGTTCAGAAATAGAAGAACCTGCCAACACAAAATCTAGTCCTTCAAACTCTTTGCATTAAAAAAAACACATTAAATTAAAAATTAAATTAAAAACTAGGACATAAGGGAAAAGAATATATTCTGACTGGTTGTTTTTTCTGTTTCTCTTAAAGGAAGCACCAAAGTATCAGATTTGCAAGCAATGACAGTGGTTGCCTTTTTTCCCCCTTCTGACACTCCATTTTATTTTGAATGTACTGTTTATTTTCAATAAAAAATGTATCTTTCTTTTTGATATCACCTCTATTTCCCTGTTTCTCTTCTTTCCCTTGGTCCAGAATTTTTTGATAACAAAGAATTTGACATTTTTTGCTTGCTTTTGGCCCTCTGTCAGGTCTCACCTTAAGTCTTTCTCTTTTTTTGTTTCCCTTTACAGGAGTATCACTGTATCATTGATATTTGAGTAGATTGTCTAAAGAATGGAAGAAATTTTGGATAATCTAAGATGTTATGACTTAGATGTGGATGACTTCCATCTAGCCTTGTAATAGTTCAAAGGAAAACATTCCTCTTCATATTTCAGAAGGAAGATCTGCTGACATACTGAATATTCTATGAAACAATTTACCTGGGTGGATGTCACCAATATAATCACAAAATTATAGATTTGGGGTTGGGAGAGACTCTGGAGGCCATCTGGTAGTTGGCCTTTGGGGTCCATTTGAAAAAGAAGAAAATGGGATCTAGAGAAGTTACTTTTCTAGGAGGTAAGAGGCAGACTGAGATTTGAACCTGGAGTCTCAAATCTGTATCTTAACACTTTAAAAAGTGGCCTTGGAGAAAGAGGACAAGGATCTAGTAAATTCTCACATCTTTTTGACTACATAGATATGTGACACACTGTACTTATCTCTTTGGGGAAAGAAAGAAGAAATCCACGTCCTATCTTTAAACCTTTGTCTTCTAGAGGTGTTTTAAGCATGGCAGTAGCCCCCATAGGTGTTTCTAGGACTTGCTGATGGTATCCAGAACCAAAAATATTCCGGTGTACAATCTAATTCATATCTTTGGGCATGGCCAATGTGAGGATTTTTTTGCTAACTATGCATATTATTAGAATTTTATTTTTCTATTTCAGTGGGGATGTGGGGAAGGGAGGGAAAGAAGAGAAATTCTTGTAAAAAATAAAAATTATCCTTAGCAATAGATAAGTTAGCCAGTGATGTTGAATTGAGGGTATTGAGAGAGTGAGAGAGGTCACGTATGGATAGAGTATTGGAACCAGAATCGGGAAACCCTGAATTCAAATTTAGACTCATAAACTCACTAGCTGTGTGATCCTGAGCAAGTCATTTTATTTTATTTGCCTTAGTTCCTCATGTGCAAAATGATCTGGAGAAGAAAATGGAATGCCATTTCAGATTTTTTGCCAAGAAAATCTCAAAATGGGGTCATGAAGAGTCAGATGCAACTGAAGAACAAAAAGGAAAGCATGTGAGAAGATAGAGGCGAGGGGAATAGATTGAATATGAAAGGTCATCTCTATAAGTTACTGGAGGACATTTTTTCTTGATTGGTGAAAGAGCCGAACTAAAATTCTAACGGAGGCCATAAAAGTAACTACAGTAGCAAATTACCTTTAAAATGTAAGCATATGGAAGAGGACTTTCAAATTGAGGAATAATACCTCCCAAACAGAGGTAAAGAAACCCTGCAATAGAAGAGCTGAGAAATAATTGTAGACTGGGTCTTTGCCAATCAGTTAGTAACATGATTTCTTTGAATTTTCTAAGCTATCACAATTATCAATGCCTGCCATGAAAATGTGGCCTGCTTTAATTTGAATTAATTGTAATAACTGGAGCTTCTGTTTGATTTATTTTCTGATTCAACAAAGTCACTCTTAGCTATTGAGCCAATAAGATTGTCCTGAAAAATTTGTGCTTTCTGCTCCAAGGATAAATTGATTTTTAAAACATTGAATTACACATAGTAATAGCAATAGAAATGAGTAACTTATGGGAACCTTGAGTATTGTACACTGGCCAGTTGTTTGCATTAGGTTGACTATGAAGCCTTGGAATTCCCTTGGAAGCTGCTCCTCCTCACTTCCATCACTTGCCCAAGGTTCCATAATGACCTCAAAGTAGCTCTTAATCACTCATGTGGTTGGATCACCAATGTTCCTGATTTTGGAGGAGGGCTTCCATTATTTGCTGCTTTGATTTTTTTTTCTTTGTCCTTTTGGATTTGGCCTTTGAATTCAATGTCAAGGGAAACAATTTCTTCCATCAATGAAGACTGGCATTTGCTCAGTAGTTATAGAATTTGAGAGTTACTTAGAGCATTGATAAGTGAAGTGACTTACCCAGAGTCACACAATTATATAATATCAGAAACAGGATTTGAACTTGAGTATTTCTGGCTACTCTTGCATACTCAACTCTAGTAAATGATTAGTTCTTGTTCTATATACAAACTTTTTGTTCTTGAACTTAAAACTCTTTTGAATTCCTGTAAAACATGTCTTGTTTCTATTATTGCTACTACTACCAATGGCTAGCATTGAATGAGAGTCATGAGAAGAGTTGGAGTCAAGAAAATTTGAGTTCAAATCTTGCTTTTCAAACAGATTAGCTGCGTGATCCTGGGTATGTCACTTCCCCTGTATGGTCCAGGCACCTAAGTTGTAGACAAATTATAGTTACATAAAGGGAGGGAGCTTCCACACTAGAAATTAGTTACATGGATGAAATCATAGGGTCAGGAAATAGAACTGGGAGAATAATTTATTCAAAAACATATTAAGACACTTTTGAAAGGCCTTAGGATTCTGATCAACATGGTGACCAACCATAATTCCAGAGGACTAAAGATGAAGCCTGATACTCAAGTCCTGCCAGAGAGCTGGAGTTCCAATATAGAATCTGACCCATATTTTTGGGCATGATTAATGTGAGGTTTTTTTTTTTAGTGAACTATGAATTTTTCTGTTTCAATGAGGATAGGGGGAAGAAAGGGAGAGAAAATTCTTTTAAAATATTAAAATTCTAAAACCCCTACAAGGTCAGGACTAATTCCTCCACTACCCCTTTGTGCCCAAATCATTGAACACACTCTTGAAAATACTTCTCTTTTTATAGCATTTCTTAGCTAGAATTAAAATCACTTTGAAAATACTATAGATTGTTAAAAAAGAAATTTATAAAATTATCTCATCAGTCTTAAGGAGCAGAGAAAACCTGTTTCATTTTATGTAAGTGAACCATTCTACAGAGCTTTACATAGTGATTTTTATGTAATGTGATTTGCCCACTGACATAGGGAAGTGAGGGAGGGATGAAGGAGTTTGAAGGCCTGTGACGAGAAGGGCTAATACACAATTTGAAGGACACATTGGTCAGGAAGAAACAGCAGGAGGGGAGAGGGGTAGACAATTGGAGGCTAGGACACCACACAGATAAAGGAGGGCAAGGGCTAGGGACAGACTCTGTAACCTAGCACTGAGGAAAGACAGACCTGACTATCTGGAGGTCTCAATCTCAAGTTTCCATCCAGTGGCAGAGCAGAGGTCTCTCTAAGCAACTGTTCCTTTGCTTTTACTTGGAGGCTTTTTGGGGGAGGGTAGGGAGGATGCAGAGTACCTAGCAAGGGGCAGGAAGAGAGACAGACACACAAACAGGGGCATTGAGAGATAAACAGACGGATAGAGACATACACAAAGATGAGAGACAGAGGCAGATTTGGAGAGAGAGATGGAGAGATAGTGAGACAGAAACAAACGGGGAGAGATGGAGAGACAGACACACAGATACAGAATCAAAAGAAACAAAGATGGAAAAAAAGACAAAGATGGAGACAGATCCATACAGACTCAGCAAGAGAGGAGAGAACAGTATTGTGCATTAAAATTAAGTTTTTTTTTTTTTTTTTACAAAACAGATTTCTTTCAGAATTCTTTCCCTCAAGTTGAATTTTCATAATAGTAAAGCATGAACTATTTGTAATCCATCAGATTAAATTTTCTTTGGGTTGTCTTTGTGAGCTTTGGATTTGTACTGATTTTCATGAATGTCTTATCAAAACTGGAACACATAGAAGCACTGAATCTAACTTGCAACTGACAATTTCCCTGATAAATGACAAACCATCCAGCCTTTTCTGAGGACCTCTCAACCCGTTTCATCATTAGAAAAATACAACCCAACTCTGTTATGAAGCATTTTATGTATTATGTAGATTTGATTGTCCTTTGGGTCAAATCACAACTTCCCTGCACATATTATCTTGCACAATTTCACAGAAAAAGATAGTCTAAACCTAAAATCATTTTTAGAAATAGATGGGAAAAATAAATGAAAACCTAAAAATGGAGCAAATTTATGTTGGGTGCTAGTCTTGTTTCCTGATACCATTGTTTATAACATGCTTCTAGTGCTTGAGTAATCAGTGTACTTAAGTTTAAAACTAAATAATTAGAATGACCGGAAATACTTAACATCTCATTGCATTCATAATTTCAAAGAATTCATTTACCCTGAACCATTTGCCTTGATGACAAAATATTTGTTCATTTTTTACTTTTCACTGCAGTTTTGGGGATTCTAAAGAATTAAACTTGTTAGAAGCAAATATTTATCCTGAGCTTTAAATAATTCACAAGTCCTAGTGAATAGGGAAAAAACGAATTCTTTCATTTTCCACCAGCAAAAGCAAAAATATGAAACAAAGAACACTTTGGAGAACAGAAGAGAAAAAGATGAACAATAGAATCTAGGTCCAGCAGGAAGGTCAATGGGGCTGCTTCTGAATTTGTTTTCTCTTGAACACTCTGTGTGATGCTCTCTGCCTCCCCTGGATGGTGCCATTCCCAGAGTTTCTTCTCTCAGTCTGCTCAAAGGATTCTCTCTGGGCTTATTTGGATCAGAGACATATACTAAGAGGGCAAGCTTTCTCCAGCTATGGCTCAATGGAAATTCACCAATGAATACTTTCTCCTACAACTTTTGGAGAAAACTTTGCACATGGTCAGAAAAGGTCATCCCTGCCAATGTGATTAATTATATATAAGGATCCTTGGAGGTGAAAAATATGGAAAAGCAGGTTTATAGGGATAAATGGGGACCAATTACTTCAATGTCACATTTTATATAAGTATGGCTCTGTCTAGAAAGGCAGCTTAGTGTTTTAGACAGCTGACCCTCGAGGAAGGAAGGTTTGAACTCAAGTCCTGTCTCTTACGCAGAATGGTTATGTGACCCTGAACAAGTTATTTAACCACTCAATGCTCCAGTCAACACTCCAAGCAAGAAGTGTCAGCCTGCATTGGAAAAAGGAATTCTACCTCTGGGAATCCCCTTTACTAATGAAATCATAGCTCATAGGCTTCCAGTTTTTTTATAATTCAGTATAAGTATACTTTTTTTTTTTTTTATCACCAAGGTAGATTTATTATATTGTAGCCCAGACTCTTCTCCTTCTTTACTCTGGTTCCCATGATTATCTTGGATTCTGAAGAGGGTTTTTGTTCAGCTTTAGGTAACTAAATAGTATATTGATAGATTGTGGACTCCAAATTAGGAAGAGTTTGCATCCTGCCTCAGACATTTAAAAATTGACTTATGTAAGTCATTTAAGCTAAATTTTCTCATCTGAAAAAAAGAATCTCATTACTTAATAGAATTCTGGGGATCTAATTATATCCATACGCATGTGTATGTGTTTTCATATAGTTTATATATGCATATATAAATATGTATTTATATGTATACAAAGATGTATACACACACATACATACATACATCCCTATCTCCCAGGGTTGTTGTGATGCTACAAATGAGAAAATATTTGCAAAGCACCTACCACAGTGTGTGGAACATAGTAGATGCTATAGATAGAAATGCTTGCTATTATTATTAGCATCATCAGTATATATACATATATATATATATATATATATTTAAGAGCTTTCCAAACCTTAAAGTACTATATAAATATTAGCAAGTTATCATGAAATTATGATTAAAGCTTCCAACAGAATGTCCATTATCTATTTATATTCCACAAAGGGGCCACAAATCAAATAAGAAGTATTTAATATAACACACAAGAAATTAAGGGGCAATAGAATCATTCTTAGTTCTCTATATACACAAGATAGATGCAGTCTCCAACCCTCTAGGTACTAGTGGGGAAAGCAATAGTCTGGGAAATTCATCTTGGAATAAGAAAATGATGTATCCTGTGTGGAACTGGGCAGGGGAAAGCAAGGGAAGAGTTACTGCTTGTTTTCTCTGCTGTAGCAGGTAGCATGACTGATAGGTGTCTCTCACAGGTAGACAATAGTATTAGCCAACAATTCTATAGCAATCTTCTTTCCTCCCCCACTTGTTTATTTATTCAATATTTTTATTTTCCCCAATTACTCATAAAAATAATTTTTTACATTTGTTTTTAAAACTTTGAGCTTTAGATTCTCTCCCTTTCTCCCCATTCCTCCCTTCCCCCTCCCCATTAAAAATATGAATTTACACAAAACATTTCCCTAAAAGTCATGCTGGGAAAGAAAACATAGATCTCCCCCCCAAAAAAAACCCTCAAGAAAAATAAAATTTAAAAAATATGCTTCATTCTATATCAGACACAATCATGTCTTTCTCTGGGTATGAATAGCATTTTTTGTCATAAGTTCTTCAGAGTACTCATGGATCATTGTATTGCTGAGTACAGCAATCTTTCACAGCTGATCATACCACAACATTGCTATTATTTTGTACATAGTAAATTTCATTTTACTTGAGTTCATGGAGGACTCTCCAGGTCTTTCTGAGAGTCTCCTGTACAGCAACATTTTTTTTGCATATATCTCATTTTATCCTCAACTCTAGAGAGATGGCTACTATTTTATTTTCTGGATAAGGAAATGGGGACAGTTGGAGATGGAATAATGTATATATGATCACATGGCCAGATTTGAACGAGGTCTTCCCGATTCCAGATCCAGAACTCTATTAGTTATGCCATCTGGTTAGTTGCCTTATTCCATGTTTCAGTGTCATCAGAATTCAGCTGGAACTCTTGGGTGTGGGAACGCTGCTGCTTGATTCAAGGACGTGGCCCCTCTTCTTTCTGTTTGCTCTGGCCCTTGCTCTTAATACAATTCCAACATGCAGCCAGCTGGCTCGTGGTATCTCGACATCCTGAGTACTCTTTCAGAGAAGGATAGTTTCTTTGCCTCAGTCATTATGGGTAATGACTATTATAACCCTATAATACAGCATTTGCTCCATTTTCCTTTGATTATTTGCTTATAGAACCTTGAACACATGTTGAGCAATAGGAAACACACAGAGGAAAAGACCTGTTATTTCCTGCTCATGAGATATTTATAGTTTACTTGGGAAGAACAAACAAATACATGAAACTACAAGAAAGCAATTACAGAGCATCATAATAGTAAATTTAAAAGATCATATTGTAAATTGAATATGCACGTAATCCTCAAGAATATTGGAGCAAGGGGCAGCTAGGGGGTGCAGTGGATAGAGCACCAGCCCTGAAGTCAGGAGGACCTGAGTTCAAATTTGGCCTCAGACACTTAATACTTCCTAGCTTTGTGACCCTGGGCAAGTCACTTAATCCCAATTGATTTAGCAAAAAAACCCAAAAAACAAAAAACTGGAGCAAAGCACAGATCAGAATGAGGTGAGTTAATCTGGGAAGATTTTAGGGAGGTGAATTTCGGGTTATTTTAAAGAAATGGGTATGGATTGGCAGAAGGCAGCAAGGGCATTACAGATAAAAGATGTGACTTAGGCACAAGCATGAATAAGTTTTATGCAAAAAAAAAGTAAATTGATTTGCTTTGCTGAAAAATAAGGATTATTTTGGGAAGTAATATTCAGAGGGAAGAATGAAAAGGTGTGATTTAGGAGGCAGGAACTTTGCATTGAGGAACAGTTGACAGGTCTTGAATGCTGGACAAAACTTGGGTGTTTTGAAAACATTCCTTATGGGGGACTCCATCCTAATGATTCTTTGTCACAGAAGCAGCTGTAGTTCCTTCTACTGCCTGCCCTTCTCATCACCCTCCCCCATTTCCTCTCTCTCCTTCCTGGAGCCACCTCACTCAGACATCACACTGACAAATGAGGGTAGGAAAATTCAGTGACCGCACACAGTGTCCTTCTCTGGGGAGCGTTGCTGGGGTCATCACAAATGCACCCAACTGTGAGAAGGCACATTGAGGAAACTCTGGGTGGACCTTCTTTCTCTCTTGACATTCTCCAGGCCCATGGCCAACTTGGAGCTCCCACTGACTGAAGAGGGGACTTCTGGTGATGAAAGAATGGGGCAGGAACTATAGGGAGGGGAAGGCAATGGCAAGAATGGGGAATGAGGTTGAAGAGTTGTTTGGGAAGGAATGACTTCAGAGGCATGTTATTTCAGTTTGGAGTTTTGCAACACGAAGACTTAAGGACTTTAAAAACTTTGAAATGGTTTTCAAATGACTGTCTAAATGTCTAAATTAATTCCTCCCCTTTTCTCCCCAACTCCTCACTTCATTTTTAACGCTATGAACATCTTAAGTGAAATTTAACCCATTTTAAGGGTTGGGAAAATGGAGATTAATTAGCAAATTAAATAATTCAGATACTGCCACTTAAAGAAAACATGATATTTAAGAAGATAAATATAAAATAAGATAAGATCTTTAGTCAGTCTCTGTGTATGTCTATATCATTATTTCTGTTTCTTACTCTCTGCTTCTTTTTCTCTGTCTCTGTATGTTTTTGCTTTCCTTCTTCCCTCTATCTGTCTCTCTATCCCTCTGTTTCTGTGTCTCTGTGTCTCTGTCTTCTTTCTTTTCTGTCCCTCCCTTTCTGTCTCTGTCTTTGTCTTTATTTCTCTGTGTATGCCTTTGTGCTCGTCTCTGTCTCTCTCTGTCTCTCTCTCTGTCTCTCTCTGTCTCTGTCTCTCTCTCTCTCTCTCTCTCTCTCTCTCTCTCTCTCTCTCTTTCTCTCTCTCATTCAAGGCACAAAACATATTCCTTCTGCGTTGACTATTTTTTTTTAAATTTAGCAACATGGCTTGAGACCACTGATTTCAGGTGACAAGAACCATGGAATTAAAAGAAGCAGAGGGATGACAAATTATTTCTAAGATTATTTTTAGAACTCTAGGAAATCTTTATTTTTTATGAGACAGAATAAGAGAATAGCATTTTTTTAAAACAAAAGATCGAAGGACATTCAAGTATTAGCTCCAATCCTGTTCTTTTTAGTCATAGTTCTCCTATACTAGGACAGCTTTGGTTCACAGGCTTTTCAGCTTCGGGGTAAAATGATTCACAAGATTTTTTCCCCCTCAGAACTAGATTAAAAATAAAGTTCTCCTTAGCATTTTAGGGGAGCTTCCTATTAGGATCATCCTTGCCTCCTTGGTGGGACTCATCATTCATTCATTCCGCTAAATAGTGAAAACAAGCATTTCTCTCATCCCAGCTCATCTCTTCAGCCCCCCTCCTTTTCTGTAGAGCTGGGCTATATTCTTGTTTCAGCACAAGAATCAAAAAAAAAAAAAAAAAAAAAAAAAAAAAAAAGACTCTCTCCCTCCTCCTAAAAATCAAGCAAAAAGTCCAGGCATTTGAAATATTTCCATCCTTGAAGTGGACCAGCTTCTCTCCACACTTGTAGTACTTAGCAAACAGAAACAGTGGCAGCCCCAGCAGCGGAGGCATCCCGAACGCCCAGTCCTGTCCAGTTTACACCACGGAGCAGAGGAAAATCCACCGAGTTTGCGATCCAAAAGGTGGGTCGCTCTCTCTTCCCTGAACCCTCCCCCACTGGCCGTTCTGCCAGTCCAGCACCACTCCCACCTCCCAAGTATGTGATGGGTGGGTGTTTTCAAGAAGTGTGTTTTGGATGAGGGCAAGCATCAGCTGCCTGGTATCAGTGAGCTGGCTCCAGCGGGGCGGGATGGAGGCAGAGCGCAGCCAGGCTCGGGAGGGGGGGGGGGGGGGGGGTCCCCCCCCCCCCCTTTTTTTTTTTTTTTTTTTTTTTTTTGTGCATTGAAGGGAATTTTGAGGCTATTCCATCAGTGTGGTATGTCTGTATAAACATCATTAGGCTCTAAGAGCTGACACACTGTAGAATTTCATTTTTCCTTAGAAATTGCCTCTCTTTCACAATTAAAAAATACCTTGTGTATTAGACCAGATCATGTTTGTGGAGAAGATGGTGATTTTTTTTTCTCACTGCCTTTGATCTCTAACATGACTGAGAATAGGGATCATAGGATCAGAGCATGTATCGACCTTAGGGGTCATCTAAAGTGGCCCTATCAAGCTCACATAGAAACCGAGTCACTAAAACATACATAAGACCATAAATTGCTTAAAAAAAAACTAGAAACAAGTCTTTATTCACTAACTTTTAATATCAGAAAAGTAAAATGCTTATAATTCTCTTTACAGTAAGTATATACTATAAAGGCTCTGGCTATCTTCAATAAAAAGGACCTTTATCATAAAATATGTTTTTTAAACTTTACTCAAATTGAATTTGTAATCCCTATGATCTCATCACATACACATATAGTGTAGTAAAATTAGCAAATACTAAACTACAAAAAGAGTTTTGTCATTCTTAGTTTGAAGTTTATGGAATGATACACCATTGAGTCATATATTAACTGCTTGGTTTGTCATTATATAGTAGATGCTACATATTGACTTAGAAAACTACATATTAACATTATCTCTGTGCACTATATTTTTATTTATCTTATTAAATATTTCCCAGTTATATTTTAATCTGGTTCTGTTGTGCATTTGGGTGCTTTTGGGAATGTTACATGTTTAACAAACTTTGATCCACACACTTTATAGATTAAGTACAGAAAATAGAGTGATTTTCTTCCCAAATCAACCAGTATCAAGTAGTAGAAACAGATTGTGAATCCAGGCCTTCTCACTCTAAATGTGTCATTCTTTTAACTATGTGTGATACTGCTAAAGAATATTATAACAGAAAAAGACAAGATTATTTCCAGAGCCCTTTCTTTCCTGCTTTTCTCCTCTATTCATTTGTAAGTGGTTTGCTAGTTTAGTCACATAGGCTGAGTGTGGTAGGTATTTTGATTCAAGATACTCCTCATATAAGATCATAGATTTAGAATTAGAAGGGACATAAGAAATCACAGGAAGAGGGGTAGCTAGGTGACACAGTACATAGGGTGCTGGGTCTGGAGTCAGGAAGCCCTGAGTTGAAATGTGCCTTCCGATACTTACTAGTTGTGTAATCCTGGGCAGCTTCTTGACCTCAGTTTCCTCATCTGCAAAATAAACTTGAGAAGAAATGGCAACCTATTCTATTATCTCTGCCAAGAAAACTGCAAATGGGGTCATGAAGAATTGGACATAACTAAAATTATTGAATGACAACTACAAAAAAGAGGTAAAGGAGTCCAGCCCTCTTACTTTACTGATGGAATGGAAGAAGACCAGACTCATTCTTTCTCTCTCTCTCTCTCTCTCTCTCTCTCTCTCTCTCTCTCTCTCTCTCTCTCTCTCTCTCTCTCCCTTTCTCTGTCTCTGTCTCTCCTCTATTGATCCTGAGAAAGAGAATGTACTCATTCCTGAGCATAGGAATGAAACTTCTTTCATTATTTTGTCTTCACAAGTTTTGATGTTTCTCCTGACACTCATTGGTGTTTGTAGTTATCTTATGCCTTCAATATTTTTCTAGGACTGCAGAGCCTCAATTAGACTTTGCCTTTCCTCTGAAACTACCCTCAATTTATCTTGTATATATCTCTTGTTTTTACATAATGGTTTGCATGTTGACTTCCTTATTATATCATGAATTCCTTGGGGAAAAAGTTTTTCTTTTCTTTTTATCTTTCTTTGTATCCTTAGCTCTTAACATAGTGCACGGTACACAGCAGGAGCTTAATAAATGCCAGCTGACTGACTTTGAATCTTTTCATAAAGAACCTCCTTAGGAAATTCCTTGTCTTTTCTAAACTGTTTCTAGGCTATATCTTCTAGAAACACCTGTTACTTATTATTTTGTTGTTTCCCAAACTTATTCATTAGAAGAGCAAAGTTGTTCTCAATCTTTCTTCAGTTTCTCCTTTAAATTAACATTCTTTGTACATGACATTCTACCTTATACCATTATTCATTTGCTCAACCCCCATACCTGGAATGTTCTGGCTCTTCCTGAATGAATACTTAGCTTCCTTAAGAGGTCAGATATCACCTCCTTTGAGAAACCTGTCTTTATCCTTGTAATTTTTAGTGATCTCCATCTTGTTCTTGCCTTACTTTCAGTTCCCCAATTACTTTGTGTTTATTCTGCATTTGTTTATTCTCTGGTTTATAGACTAACCAGCATAAAGCTAGTGGCTGATCTCAGAGCTAAGAAAACCTAAGTTTCTCTCAACTGGCTGCTTCAGAGACTTAACAGTTTTATGACCATTTGACCCTTCTCATTCTTAATTTACTTATCTGTAAAATAGGGATAAAATAGTACCTACATCAAAGATTTGTTGTTGTGGGAATGAGAACATATATACTTACAGTTGCTAGATGATGATGATGATGATGATGTTGTTACTACTGATGGAGAAATGAGGCATATTGGATGGTATCTGAGCCTGAAAGCCCTGGGTTCAAGTCCCATCTATGACACCTACTGGCTAAGTGGAAAACAACAGAATTTGAAGTCACAGATTGGGTTTTGCCCTTTTCATTTTTTTTACACCCCCAGCATTTAGCACAGTGCCTGGCATATTGCAATCACTTTAAAATGTCTGTTAATTAGCTCTCTAAGACAGTAAGTTGTATTTTTAAAAATTATGATTGTTTTTTATTTTCAAAATACATGCAAAGATAGTTTTCAACATTCACCCTTGCAAAACCATGTGTTCCAAATTTTTCTCCCTCCCTCCCCACCTCCCCCTTTTCTCAGACAGCAAATAATCCAGTATAGGTTAAACATACATTTTTCTAAACATATTTCCATATTTATCATGCTGCATAAGAAACATCAGATCAAGAAGAGGGAAAAAGTGAGAAAGGGAAAAAAAAAACAAGCAAACAACAATAAAAAGTAAAAATATTAACTTTGTTGTTATTCACATTCAGCCCTCACAGTTTCCTTTCTGGGTACAGATAGCTCTCTTCATCACAAGTGTATTGGACTTTGTTGACAAGTCCATCAGAGTTGATCATGACATAATCTTGTCCTTGCTGTGTGCAATGTTCTCTTGGTTCTACTCACTTTACTTAGCATCAGTTCATGTAAGTCTCTTCAGGCTCTTCTGAAATCACCCCAATGGTGGTTTGATAGCCCTTTGGGCATAGTTCCAAATTGCTCTCCAGAATGGTTGGATCAGTTCACAACTCCAGCAATAAAGTGTTAGTGTCCCAGTTGTCCCATATCCTCTCCAACATTTGTCTTTATTTTTTCCTGTCATCTTAGTCAATCTGAGAGGTGTGAGGTGGTATCTTGGAGTTATAAAACAGCAAGTTATAGAGATGTCCATCTGCATTGGTATGGAGAGTTTTTATCCCCTGTGCTTAGCTTAGTATCTGGCATAAAGTAGGTGCTTAATGATTGCTTGTGTAATTGAACTCGTGTAATTACAACTAACTCTCCAGTTCTCCTTATGTCATATCAATTCTTTCCCTATGAGTTACCAATGAGCTGAAGAGACTTATGGTGATTTTAGGATTTACTTGGTTTATGTGTGCTAGATCCACATAAGATACAGGAATTAAAACTGTAGCCCTCAAGGCTATTAGGATTTAGAATGTATGATATGTTAATGAATAAAACAAGTAATTCACCCAGTCCAAGGAAGGCTTACCACTCAATGGAGTAAGATCAGAACAGTTTTCTAGATTTCCAGTTGCAATATTGTTAAAACTGCCTACATATCCCATTATTCCCACCTTTCCCCATCCCCTTTTTGCATGAAAAGTTTTGTTAGTTCAGTTACTGCCAAGTTATTTTTTGCAGTAACCTTGCTCCTCATTTTTAGATTCCCTATTTTCCAAGTTCCTATTGCATGACTGCAATAACACGCCCACTGTTCCCCTCCTGCTAGATCTCTCTAGTTGGTTCCCTTGTAGAAACTTTAAAACAAGCTGGTGTCAGAACATTCTGTTCATCCATTCCCCCTACACATAAACCAGAGATAGATAGAACGACTTGTTGGGTATTTGCAAACTTAAACATAGAGCTGACTGATGGAGCACTGTGATGTTCTGTTCAGTCCTTCAGCAGTGCAACTGTTTACCTTTGCGTGGTGTTCTCTATAAGAATAGATTATACTGTGCATTACGACTCATGGAGCTCCAATGGAAAGGGAGCTGAGTTTGTTATGGATAAACAAGAAAATTTAAGGACATTCTGATAGCTGAATAAATATGGTCAGCAATAAGGATTGCATCATGGTGTAATGATAAGTAGGTCTCTGTGATAAAATAATCATAACAATGCTTTCATCTTTATGTTTAACAGTTACTTTTCTTCATGTGTAATGGTAAATTACAACAGATTTATGAGCACAAATCATGTTTTTTGAAGGGTACAAGGGGTGCTGTATCAAACTTTATATTAGCTTTGCTTTGATGAAGAGTGTGAAAGATACTATAATGTCATTATTCATACATTATGAGAAGTTGCCCATTTTATATTTTCTGAGAGTGATTGTGAGTTCTTCAGAGAGAAGGACCATGTATTTCTCTGATTCAATTCAATTTAATTCAACAAACATGTACTAAATGCCTATGGTCTGCCAAGTGCTATCTTTGGAGACATAAAAAGCATCCCAAGTTCTCACATTCCAGTAAGAGATGCACACATACAGAAATGACTGTGATCCAAGGAAGAATGTGGTAAATACAAAGGGAGACATGTAGACAAAATGTTATGAGAAATTTGAGGAGGTAGAAATCTTGGACAAATTGAGATAATTTTTTTTAATGAATGATGATATGTAATGGGATATATGGGTGTCCAGGGAGGATCAGCACCTCTGGTGTGAGAGTTTATGAATCTTTTTAAGGGCTGCTTATCCACCTTTGGTGTCCACTTTCATCTAACTTCTCACTTGTGGCTCTAAGAAGCTGGAGCATATACAAAGGCCACACTCTAGTAAAACTGCCTCTGCATATGGGCTGATAGTCCTTAAATCTTTGCATCAATTAAGGAGGTATTTACTTCAAGCATATTAAAGCTCCCTCCAGCAGAATGGGCAGATGAGAACAATTTGTTCCAATGGCTATGAAGGCACCTGAAGCAGGCTCTATGGAGTGCTTACAGGAGTTCTCAAAGTATGGTCTAGAGAATCCTAGGGATCTCTGAAACCCTTTTGGAGGGTCTACAAATTCAAAAATAGTTTTTATTTCCAATATGGTAAATGTCCATAAATATAATCCAGATTTAAAAAAAAAACTCTTTGGAGAGATCCTCAATAATTTTTAATAGGATAAAGATACTGAAAAAAAAAGTTTGAGAACCACTGGCTTAGAACTTGGTCAGACATCCAAGAGGCCAAAGTCATCTAAATGTATCCTGGGCCTTTACCAGGCTGTCTTGAGTTATGTCCTACCATTGAACTTTTTATGACTCAGGAAGAGAGAGACTGATGACTTTGTGTAACACTTCCTCACCCAAATCTACTTCATGCGCAAGTCAAGATTTCATCTATAATGTCCTCTTTGAAAATGAAGGATGAATAGCAACCTATTAGATTAGGTAATAGAACATATTAAATATTACAATATATTTATAAGATAATATCTAAATAAGATAAAATAATATATTATGTAATAATATATAACACATTGTATCATCTAATATTCCTAATGTAATAGGATATAGTAGCTAACATATTTTATGATGTATAATATATTATGCATTTTATATACAATATATGTTACATGCATAAAATTATAAACAAATGAGATAAATATGATTATATATGATAGCTGACAATGTGTTTTATGAGATGGATTAGAGAATAGAAAACTGGCCCTGAAGTTTGGAAGTCCTGGGTTCAAGTTCTGTCTTTGAAAGATATTAGTTGTATGATCCTGAAGAAATTGCTTCAGGCAACTCTCTAAAACTATGCAGAGTCCATCTGCATTATTGGAATGAGTAGGGCAAAAAAAAAATGTGCATTATACATAAAGGATAGTTAATAGAGGCTAGCTGGAGGAATTTCCGAATCATCTGGGGCATCTTGCCCAGTTCTAAACATTAATGTTAGAGGGACATTGAGGGATTGCAATGTTCCTAGAAAAATGCTAGAGAAACCATTCTAGATAAGATTCAATTTAAGGAAGTGAGGAAGTTTAGTTCAAACAAGAAGAGAGGATATCCAAACTCTTTAGGTTTTTGAAGAGTTTTCAAATGGAAAAGATAATAAATTTTTTTTGTTGTTGTTCAATCGTTTTTTCAGTTGTCTGACTTTTTATGACCCCATTGAGTGCTTTTTTGGCAAAAGTACTAGATCGGTTTGCTCTTTTCTTCTCCATCTAATTTTATAGTTGAGGAAACTGAGGCAAATAGGGTTAAGTGATTTACCCAGGGTTACATAGCTAAATATCTGAGGCTAAATTTGAACTCACAAAGATGTGATTTCCTGACTCTAGGCCTAGCACTCTATCCACTGAGCTGTCTAGCTGCAATAGAACTGTTATTTGATATCAACCAGCAGAAACAAAACTAATGGATATATGTTACTATGAAGCAGATTTTTGCTCAGTGTAAAGAAGAACTTCCTGCCAATTTGAACTGTTTATAAATGGAGTGGACTGTTATAGCAAGCTCACTGCCACTGAAAGTCTTGGAGATGTTTATAGACAGGTTTCATGGTTTGTGTAAGTGCCAGATCAGATGAATTCTAAGGCCCCTTTCATTTCCAAATCTCTAATATAAAAATTTTTCAAATCCTTAAATCAATGTCTTTGTGTAGCTACTCAACAGGTGTAAGTGAACATTTCGATTTTACAGATGGACCCTGTCTTAAACAGGTGGTAGAGTTCTGAGAATGAAGGTTGAAGGGACCTGTGCTTCATTTCAAGATACCTTAGTGAAGTTAACAAGTTTTAATGCTTACTAAGTGGAGATAATGGGGAAAAAAGTGCAGAGAGTCAGCAGCAAAGTTCAGAAAGGAATAAAAAGAATGAACAAAAACAAGTGCCAGGGCATTTTCCTTGAAATGGAGCTTGGAGGACGGGAACTAATCAATCAGAGGTTGCTGGGAAAGAGTGATCTTCCAGGGTGATAATGATGCTTGGTGAGGAAAGAATTATAGAGAGACAAGAACAGAGACCAGGGAGCAGTGCATGTCTGCCCTGTCTTGTTCTCTATACCAATATTACAGTATTTTTATGTTCATCTGTCTAAAGGTCAAGGGCATGCAGTAGATAGAACACTAGAGCTGGAGTTAGGAAGACCTGAGTTCAAATCCAGCTTTAGAAAAATTACTAGCTGTGTTATCCTAGACAAGTCATTTACCTTGTTTGCCTCAGTTTACTCATTTGTAAAATGGGATAGAGAAACCACTTCAGTATGTTTGCTAAGAAAATTCTAAATGGTGTCATAAAGAGTCAAACACAACTGAATCACCACCACAACTAATGATCACAAAAAATATCCATCGTCAGAGAGCTATTCAAACCAGAACTTTGCAGTAATGGTGGGATTTTCCTAATAGCCAATCCTTATCAGCTGATAGTTCCTTGGGAGAGTGGGGGGACAAGGAAAGAAACAGGCTGATATTTTTAGGAGTCTTGGAACAACTGCTGTTTTACTTGTATTATTGATCGGGGTGTCTAATCTCATGGATCCTTTTTGTGCCTATGAATTTTCTCCAGCATACATAAGAAATGAGGAAATTTGAGAAGAGACAATTATACTCTAATCTGGTATTTTCTGTAGAGTTCTCATGACTTCCACAACTTCATTCATTTCCTCAGTTGTTGGTGATTTTCTTATCTTCCCTCCCCTCGCAATTTTTTGTATTTTCTTTGTATATGTTTTTTCATAACCCTTTTTTGGTGCATGTTCTTCCCCACTCCTATCAATAGAATGTGAATTCCAAAAGAGAGAGACTGTATTTGTTTTAACTTTGTATTCCTGGTGCCTGGCACATAGCAGATACTTATTGAACACTTGCTGAATTGAGTATGCAAATCGTTACAAAATTATGGTTAATGCAACTGATGAAAAGGTGAGATCTAGATTCTGGCATGTATTCAGTATGTCCTGTGGGAGACCTGAAGAAATTCATAATAATGGTTTTTATTTGCTTGCATCATTTATATAAATTAGCTTCAATTCTTTTCTAGCTGCAACATACAAAATGTAATCCCTGTTATTACTGCATTTTATAATCTCAAAGGGTAGAGGAGGCTAACACATACAAAACAATGAGAGAACAATGAGGTGCTAATTTTGGTTATACTGGTTTCAAATGATACAGAAAAAGGAAACAAGTTTGGGAAACCCAAGCATGGGATTGAACAATTGAGTAGCCAGGAATCTAGAAAGTCATTATGCTAGTAGACTGTAAGTTTTTCTTCCTGGGTCAAGTGGGTTTCTTGTTTTGCTCATTAACTCAGAAAAGGAGAACAGTGTGGATTGTAGTATTTAGAAAGGTTCCAGACTTGCTTAAATTCAAAGGTTGTAGAATAGTTTTCTTCTTAAATAAATTTACTTGGTGAAAAAAAAACCTGACCCCACCTCCCAAAACAACAAAGATTATATGAAACAGGTGAGATGAAAGATTCTTTCGAAGGATTATTAAATAAAAAGGAAAGTAAAGAATTTTTTTTAAGTAAAGAAAATTTAAGATGGAGAGCAGGACATCCAGAACCTTGAGAAGCCTGGAGATATTGAATCAGTTAGTTCACAAGAAGAATTCATTAGGTCTTATTATATGGCAAGCTTTATGTTAAATACTAGGAATAAAAATACAAGCAAAAAAGAAAGACAGCCTCTGTCCTCAAAAAGTTTACAATCTAATCTAGGAATGTAGTACATGTAAGGAAACTGGGGGTGGAGGCATTCTAGAATTCTGGGAGAATATGAGAGCAGTGTTGCCTAGTGGGTAAAATCACCTGGCCATCCTCTTTAAATGAAGGTTCTGGCAGCTCTCCATGCAATCAGAAGGAGTTGCTCCAGAAGGAGAGAGTTCTTTTGAGAAGTTAGTTCTAAGGCAGAAGTGATCTTCCAGGGTCAAGAGGTTTCTAGGACAATTAAATATTCACTTCATTAAACATTTATTAAGTGTCAATTTCTAGGCACTGCATTAAGTGCTGGGGATATAATTGAGAAAAGACAGTCCTTTCTCTCAAGAAGCTTACTATCAGATGGGAAGAGAAAATATATCAAAAATGTGGAGGAGACTCCAGGGAGTACCTGGTCTAGGAATCTCTTTGTTCAGTGAAGTTGACTACCGGAAGAGCAGTAGATGCAAAGTGGAGTGAATTGGAAGTCCATTTTCTGTCCTCTATAAAAGAAGGCATTGAAAGGAGTTTGGTACTTCACCATCCAGCCCCTCAATCAGTGGGAAGAGGAGGATGAGGGAGGTGATGTCAGTCAGGGCTTTAATCAACAGTATGGTGATGAGGTTAGAAGGGATGAGCTTCTTTTTGGGGTGGTTAAGAATTGGAAAGCATGAGGATGCTAATCAATTGGGGAATGGTTGGACAAAATGTGGTTTATGATTGTGATGAGATATTATTGTGTTGTAGGAAATGACAAGCAGGATGATTTCAGGGGAAATAAAAACTTGGAAAGATTTACATGAATTGGTACATTGTGAAGCAAATAGAACCAGGAGAACATTGTACAAGGTAACAGCAATATTGTTCAATGAAGAACTATGAATGACTTCGCTATTCTCAGCAATACAATGATCTAAGACAACCCCAAAGGACTAATGGTGAAGAATACTAACTTCCTCTAGAGAAAGAAGTGATATTGATTGAATATAAACTGAAGCTTACTATTTTCACATTTTTTCTTTCATTTTTTTCTTTCATTTGTCTTCTTGTACAAAATGATTAATATGGAAATATTTTACACAATTGCAATGTATAACCTATATCGAATTGCTTACTGTCTCAAGGAGAGTTAAGAGAAGGGAGAGAAAAAGAATTTGTAACTCAAAATTTTAAATAAAAAAGTTAAAAAAATTTAAAAATGATTTTACCCTGGGAACACAAGAAAGCAAAATGCGGCATTAGTCTATGGCCATCATAAAATGATATTACTGGGAGCTGAGTGAGCAGGCACATGAGGCAATGTGACAGACTGCATAAGACTTGACATAAGTATCAGAAGCTCTAACTTCTTCGACTTTTCAGTACTCACAGCTCATCAGTTTTCCTGCCTACTTCCCACTGACATTCAGAAGCTCAAGATGAATTAATTTCCTTTTACTCTTGTTCAAGTCCTTGAGGACTAGAGAAAGTGACTAGCAGCATTCCACATGCTGAATTGAGTTGTGAGGTGGAAGATAGGAAGTGGAAATGGAAACAGTTACATATGAAATATGGACTCTTGAGGGCAAGTCAATAGATTGAGTGGCTGCCTGGAACATGCCCAGGGACTAGTGCTGGCTATCAGCACTTACAGTGCAAGAAAATTCTGAATGTCTTTTACTCTTCTAAAATCACATTGGAAAATCTGAGAATTTTCAGTGATGTTGATGAGCTGAACTTTTCTAGGAACTATGTCTTAAGTGATGATCAAATCCAAGTGGAGAAAATGGAAAATAAGATATTTAGGTTAATTCAATTTAACAATTAATAATTAGGTGTATGTGGATAGTTGTATATTTAATTCTAGGGAAACAGACAAGAATACAATCCTTGACCTCAAGATGCTTCCATTTTTATTAAGGAGAAATAGGAGGTCTGAAGAAAAGATCTTTGACACCTCAAGGTGCTTCCATTTTTTTAGGGAAAACAGGGGCTTCAGAAAAAGGAATTTTTGACATTTACATACTTTATATTTGTTATACCAATTCATCATTAAGCATTTATTAAACACTCACCATGTGCACAATATGGATTCAAGTAAAAAGTGAAACAGTCTCTGCCTTCAAAGCGTTTATATTCTATTAGTGGAAAATAATGAGGTTTATGGATAAGTAGGTATAGGATATATAAAAAATACAGTGATGAGAGGATCATTCATGAGTGGATAAGGAATAGGTTAGGGGGAAGATCTGGAAAAGGTTTCTTGAAGCCCATTTGAAGTGGACTTAAGTGCTTCCAAGAAGCCTGTGAGGAAGAAGAACATTCTAAGAATAGGGAATATCTACTGCAAAGGCAAATGGAAAATGGAATGTTGTTGGGGAATGAATGACAAGCAAGCGAGTTTGACTGAAGCATTGAATGTGTAAGGGAGGGTATTGTATGATCAGCTAAGAAAAATAATCTAGAGTCAGTGCTCCCCAGATTTATAGTTTAACCTAAAGTTAATGGGAACCCACTTTTTGAGTAGAGGAGGAACATGAAATCAGATACTTTTAAAAACATGAGATCAGATACTTTTAAAAGTATCAATTTGGGGGCTTTATGAGCAAAGATTAGGAATGGAGGCAGGGAGACCAAATGGGAAATTACTGTAATTGTGCAGGTGAGAGATGATAGGGTCTTATTTTGGGTAATTGTGATATAAATATAGAAAGAAGGGTATAGACATGAGGCATTAAGAATACAGAATCAACTGGTCTTGGCCAATGAGTGACTATGGAAGGATGAGTGAGGGCAGAATCTATATCACTTTATATCTTGTAAGTATTTTCTCATTATGCCATTTTAGATTCAATAACTATATGTTGCTTGCAGGACAGGTATTTTTTATCTGCATTTTACAAAATAAATATTCATAATAAAGCTAAAAAAGAAATAAGAATTTACTATCAGACATTATACTAAACACTTGTACAAATATCTCATTTGATCCTCATGACAACCCTGAGAGGTACCGGTTGTCATCATTCCCATTTTACAGTTGGAGAAATTGAGGCAGACAAGTTAAATCCCAAATTAAGTGATTTGCCTGAGGTCACACAACAGTGTCTGAGGTCAGATTTGAAGTCCAGGCCCAGCATTCTATCCATCGTACCATTTAGCTTCTCAGGAAAAGTAATTTACTCAAGGGCATATAGCTAATAAATCACAAAACCAGCATTCTAATAATAGGTCTCTGGTTTCAAGTTGTTTCTATAATACTGTTCTCTCTTTGGAAATAGTCACTAGTTGGTGACTAAGATTGTCAAGGACACTAAAAAGAAACAGGATATCCATCATGGAAAGTTTGTTTATCTTAATAACTATCGGGTATTCCAACCCAGAGTATTATTGGCTTTGTCAAACTGGGGACCGGAACTGGTGACTTCATAAAGTAGTACTTTAGGAATGTACATTAGCCTGCTGGTAGGCACAAGACTGGTTAAAGATCAGAACCATTTATAGGCCCCTTTTGTTCTGGCAAAGCCGGCACAAATATGGGGAGATGATGGGTGTCTTTGAAAATTCTTTGGATAAAGGTTCATACAAAGGAATTTCCTCAATATGAGGAAGTCAGTCAAACTTGCATTCCTGCCAGTTCTGGAAAGAAATAACAATAGCTTGCACTTTCTCTAATGATTGACCTCAGTTCTACTGATCAAGAAATAGGAACTCAGAAAAATGTTAATAAACCTACCAAAGGTCATGGAGATGGTTAGTGATGGAGATGGATGTAACACTCAGGGATCCTGAGTGTTAATTCCTAACTCTCTGCTACAACATACTAGTTTTGATGTCATTGCTTCTCATAGAATCAATCAGTTAGTTCATGAGTATTTATTAAGCATGTACTCTTTGCCCTGCACTGTTAATTATGGATATTCCCCCCCCCCCCAGTCGGGACCTATGACTTCCTTTATGTAGGGAGCTCCCTGGTCATAATATTTCTTCTGACAAAGCAGATTGTCTATTATTCAGTAATCTACAGACATAGAGAATTCATAGGGTCATCAAAGTATTGACGACAAGGATCTCAGAAGCCACAGAATAAAACCTTCTCATCCCAGAAAGGCAAAGGTCATATACATGGTAAGCAGGAAAGCTAGGATTCAACATCAGGGCTTAAGACTCCCAGTTAAACCCTTGTCCCACTGCTGCACATTCATCTTTCTTCATTGTATGGGCAGACAAAGTAAAAACTAGAATAAGTGATAATGACACAAAAATGAAAGAATCCCTAATCTGTATTTCTTGATCTCAGGAGAAACACACACACACACACACACACACACACACACACACACACAGTCACAGTGTTGCTATAAAATCTATATACAAGATGAACAAAAGGTAATTATTGGGGGAAGCATTAGTAGTTGAGGGATCAGAAAAAGTCTTCATGTAGAAAGTTATGTTGGAGTTGGATTTTGAAGGAAGGAAGCTAGAGATTCTGAGGAGGTCACAACAAGGGAGCACTCTGTGATGTCTTAACTGAATTGGGGTTAAGTGAGATAAAGGCATCAGCATCACTCTTCCAGAGTCATCCCCCAAATCTAGCTTGTACTAGATGCAAAGTGCCAAGATGGGAGATGAAGTATCCTACTGAAAGCCAGTGGATGGACAATGGAGTGAAAGAGTAATGAGTAATAATCACAGAATTTCAGGATTGGAAAAGACTTCAGAAATTCATTTCTGAAGATATTAACTCCAAGGACCCTGGGCCTTTTCCATTTCTCTCACTTAACATTTTACTTCCTTTTGCATGTTATCTTTCCTTATAAGAATGTGAGCTCTTTGAGAGCAGAGAATGCCTTCTTGATTGTACTTAGTATATCCAGCATTTGGCACAATGCTTGCCACATAGAAAGAGTTTAATAAGTGCTTTATCTAATCTCTAATCAAGTCCAATCTGTGCCTAAACAGAAATCCCTTCTACAACATTCTTGATAAAGGATCAGATAAAGGCTTGAAGTGATAGCAAGGTAGTTCAGAGGATAGACCTTATTATCAGGAAGATTGAAGTTCATCAGTTCAAATCCAGTCTCTCAGATACTTGGTAGCTCTGTGTGACCCTGGGCAAGTTACTTAACCCTGCTTGCCTCAATTTCCTTATCTGTAAAATAAGCTGGGAAAGAAAATGGCAGGACCACCTTTGTAAAGGAAACCCTAAATAAATAAAGAGCTGGACGTGACTGAACAACAAATGGCAAAGAACTCACTACCTTTCCATTTTTGTGCTGCTGTAACCGTCAGAAAGTTTTTCCTTATTTAAAATCAAAGTATGCCTCTCTGAAACTTCCATCTATTAGTTTTAGATTAACCTCCTGTAGCAAGCTGAAAAAAGTCTAATTACTCTTCCACATGACACTCTTTCTAATACCTAATGACAATTGTCACACACCCCTAAATCTTTTCTTTTTTGTTCTAAACATTCCTAGTACCTTCAACTGATATGATATGGTTTCTAGTCTTCACAATTCTGGTGTAGCGTCTTCCTGTCTCCTGTCCAACACATTCCAATTTCTCAATGTCTTTTTTGAAAAAAAAAAAAAAAGTGGGGGGTGGGGGCACTCAGAACCTAACACAATCCTAGACAGGTAGTTTATAAATTGACTAACACATTCCTCACTCCAAGCACTATGCTTCCATTAAAGCAGCCTGAAATTGCCTTAGCTTTTGGGGGCTGTCATTCATATTAAACTTAAATCAACAAGTCATTTTCATGTGAACTTTTATTTTGTACATTTCTTCCATTCTGTACTCCTCCAGTTGAATTTTTGAACCCAAATATAGGACTCACTATTTATATCTCCTTAGATTAGTTCTATTATTCTAGTCTGTTGAGATTTAAAAAAAAAATACTAATTCTATCATCTGTTGAATTAGCTATTGCCTTCAGTTTTTTTTAATTATAAATTTGATAAGCATTTCTGCGCTTACATCTAAATGTGGGATAGAGTATGGCTAAAGATGTGCTTCAAGATAGTCAAAGGTTAAGAATGGCTTCCTTCTATCTCTCTCCTATCATACCCCACTTAAGACAGCTAATGGTACAGATAGAACTTTGGGCCTCCAATCAAAAAGACTTCATTTCAAATCTTATCTGTTTGCCTCAGTTTCTTCAAGTTTAAAACAGAGATAATAAACAGCCCTTATAATTTGTACAAGCAAATTCCTTTCATCCAAGGAACATTGTACTAGAGGAATCCATCTAAGTTGATGTCAATCTATTATCTCCTACTCATTGAGTCTGGTCATTCAATTTATTATGAATTCACTCACTTTTTCTTCAGTCTACTTCATATTTTTCCATCCTGTTCATAAGGATGTTTCCATTCTGTTCATAAAAATGACTTGAAAGATTCCATTGGTCTAGGGAATCACCAATATGGAAATTCCTTTAATTGGGGCAGATTACCAATTTGTAATTGAGTATCTTAGAGAATTTCCTTTTGCACTGAGAATTTCAGTGACTTGCTCATGGTAATTTGCTCATAGTACTAGGACTTGAATCCAAGTCTTCTTGACTTCCAAACTAGTTCTCTATCTACACTTCTCTTATTTCTGCCTCTCATTGATGACCAATTTTCTTTCTTGATGCTTACAAATGATTCCCTTTATGATACAGAATCTTTCTAGAACATAAAATCAAGTTCACTAGCCTAGAGTTTGAAGAAGCCACCTCCCTTGTTCACCATTTTTCAAGGATTTTTAACAGTGGCTCAGAAATGACATCTACTTTTTTCAATACTTTAGGGAATGGTTTCTTTGGCTATGAAAAGATGGGCTGTGAAAATATCTAGATATTATCTTAACATTTCATTTACCTTGGGTTTCAACTCCAAGTTAATTACTAAATATTTAATGAGTTCCTCATATGTGCCAGGGTTTCTGTCAGACCCTAGCAATTCAAAGACAGAAATGAATCAATACTTGCCCTCAAGGAGCTTACATTTTATTAGTGATTATATAAGTACATGGGAACTGAACTTTAAGGAAAACTAAGAATTCTAAGAGGCAGAAATTCTAGGCACAACCAGTACAAAAGATTGGAGAAGAAAAATAGAACTTCATGGGTGAGCAATAAAAAGAAGGTAGCTTTGGAAGGATTGTACAATATGTAAAAGAGAGGAATTCATAATAATCTTGGAAAAGTAAGTTGGAGCCAGGTTGTGCAGATCTTTAAAAGCCAAATGGCAGAATCTATACTTTATTAGAAGCAGCTAAGTGGAACAGTGGATAGAGTGTTGGGCTTGGAGGCAGGAAGATCAGCTCTATGATGCTGGGCAAGTCACTTAACCTCTGCCTGCCTTAATTTCCTCAGCTATAGAATAGAAATAATAATAATAGCACTGATCTCCCATGGTTGTTGTGAGAATCAAAGGAGATAATGTCTGTAAAACTGTTAGCATGTCATCTGACACATAGTAGGTACTTTTAAAAATGTTTATTCTCTTCTCCTTGATCCAAGAGGCAAGAGGGGACCATTGGAGTTTGTTTCCTGGGTAAGGGAGTGACAAGTTTAGAAACTGAAAGAAAAGGAAGGAAAGAAGAAAGGAAGGAAGGAAGAAAAGAAAGAAGGAAGGAAAGAAGGGAGGGAGGGAGGGAGGAAGGAAGAAAAGAAGGAAGGAAGGAAGGGAGGAAGGGAGGGAGGAAGGAAGAAAAGAAGGAAGGAAGGAAGGAAAGAAGGAAGGAAGGAAGGAAGGAAGAAAGGAAGGAAGGAAAGAAGGAGTCTTCCAACTGACTGGTTTCAGTTTGTAGGCCAGTTTTATTCACAGAGTTTGTTGTTTATCCTTCATTCTTGAAGAGGATTATAACATTTTGATCTATATCTGGCCACTGGACTCAAATAACTCTGGAGGGGAAAGTGAGGCAGGTGACTTTGGACAAGTCTTCATCATTTAAATCCAATTCACTTGCATGTCATAGCATCACCTCCCTGATGCCATGGTCCTTTTTTAGAATGAAGGACAAACAACAGCAACATTAAGAGCCTATTATGTGCCTGGCACTGATAAATTCTGAGGATATAAAGAAAGATAAAATAACAACAACAATAACAAAAACCAGTTCTTATCTTCAGAGATCTTACAATCTAAAGGAAGAAGCAGCTTGTAAACAATTATATAGGAAAAGGGGATGTACAAGATAAATAGGAGATTATCTTAGAAGGAAGGCATTAACCCTAAGAGGGAATTTTAGCTAAGTCATAAAAATATGTCCACTAAGTGGTACAGTGGATGAAGCTTTTGTTCTGGAGTCAGGCAGACCTGAGTTCAAACCCACTCTCCTCTGTTTGTTTCATCTGTAAAATGGGTATAATTATAGTACCTACCTCCCAGAGTTGCTGTGAGGATTAAATGAAATAATGCTTATAAAATGCTTAACAGAGTATGTCTAGCAGTGTTGTTATTATTATCCACTATTACATTCATTTTTCACTTGGCTATTGAATGATCTTTTCTTCCCAAGGCAATTGGGGTGAAGTGACTTGCCAGGGTCACACAGCTAATAAGTGTCAAGTACCTGAGGCCACATTAGAACACAAGTCTTCCTGACTCCAGATCCCTGTACCACTTAGTTGTCACAGTTACCACCTAATTTTAATCCATAGGTAAAACCAAGTCATTATTGTTTCTCAGAGATTTTTAGTGGTTCTGTTGCCTATGGGAGTTAAGCTCCTTAACCTAGGATTTAAAACTCTCCTTTTTGTCTGGGTCCAAGTAGCTCCAATGACCTTGCAAGGTCTATTGTAAAATTACAATTGTGAGCATTAATACCTTGGGAATCAATAGATTACCAAATCAGGGATTGATTTTTAATTTTGTTGATTATCTAGACTTAAGAGAATGTTAAAGAAAATATTGATAAAACAGATTAAACTTTTTAAAAGTACGCTGTTTGCCTATCCCCCCTCCCCAAGGTGGTTGTTAAATATTAAAAAGAAAAAACCCCAATATATCCCTGTCTAGGTCCAACCTATTTTTCTAGTATTATTTCGTTATTGTACTACTGAATAGTAACTACTACTAGAATAGTAGATCCTTTGTTTGAGTTTCTATTAAACAATCTTATTCTGATTTTGTGAAGACCAATTCTTATACCTGGAATGAATACCTTCTCTTTCTCTTAAAATTCTTCTCTTCCTCCAATGTTGATATCAGGTAGATATTGAGATGGTTCAGTGGATAGAGTGCTGGGCTTGGATTTAGGAGGACTTGAGTTCAAATCTTGCCTCTGCCGTTTACTAGTTATGTTATGCTGGGCAAGGCTCTTAACTTTCTCAGTCTCAGTTTCCTCATTCCTTTTGTTATTGTATAACAGCTAGGTACACTCACCTAATCATGTGCTTATAGAAAAGAGAGAAATGTCGCTAGAAAACAAAAGTGAGGAAAGCAGATGAATTGGGCCAAATATTTGCAAGAAGGAAATCCTGGCTACCGTGATATAGGGAATAATAGTAGTAACTCACACATCATAAAGGTTAAATAAAATAACATAGAAAGTGATTTACAAATTGTAAAGCTTTGCATAGATGCTAGTTATTATTATTCCTCAGATGACATCCCCACCAAAAAATTTTTTTTCTTGGCCCCCTATATGTAACACAGATAAAGGGTTCCTCAGGTGGAGATGGCTTCACTATCACCACTATCATTTCAGCATTCCTTAATAAAGATAGCCTTTCAGTGATTTGATTTTTGGAAATCAATGTTTCCTACATTTTTTTTTCCATGTAGCTCTACAAAACCAGTCTGTTTTATATAAAAACAGTCAATTTCTGTCTGAAAATTAGATGACTTCCAAAAGCATCAGATTTTTATAAATCAGTAAATACTGGGTCTCTTTCCCCCTCTCCCCCAAGTGGTGTGTATTTATTTTATCCATTGTTTCAATGATGAATATTTCTGAAAAACCAGAAAAATTTCTCAAGACAGAGACCCACCCTAGTGTGAAAATCCTGATTGTGTCACTCATTGAGTGTGCACAGCTTGGTAATTGTTGGAATTAACACAGTTTCTATCAACACTTCCTAGGAGGCAACATAAAATAGAAGGGGGAGCTTGGTTGTACTCTGGATGTGTCCAAATCTAGTTCTAGGGGAGCCCAAGTGAAACCCAAAGGCTGTAGAATTCCAGTAGGATTTTGGCAGAGTTTAGTGGAGATCCTGGTACCCAAACTGAAAGCCAAGCCCCGGAAGTGTCACTTTGTGGTTTTATTGATAAATGAGAAAACCACTTGGTAACAATTAATATAACTCAACTCTCATGACCTAAAAGAAGTGTCAGCCAAATGGAACAAGAGTGTTTTCTTTTCTTTTTCCGGATGAAATTATTGTCTGGCTTTTTTTTTTTTTTGGTATGTGTGTTTTGTTTTCATTTATATTATATTAAATCCAGCTTTACACTCATTTTTTGAAATATACTGAGCATATTGATGCACAGCCTTAGCTCAGGTTCAAATGTGCATCATCTAGGCTTGTATCTACACGATTACAAACATCTGGATATTTGGATACATGCAGATTTTTGGCAGAAATTTCCAGCTGTGGGTTGCACCCATATACTTTTGCATTCAGGCTAAAATGGACTCTTTTAACCCATTTATAGAATCAAAATCTTAGAATTGAAAGAGATCTTAGAGTCCATAAAATACAATATTTTATTTTCCTTCAAAAAATCCCCAAGATACCTTCTGCAACTTTCCATATATATCATTCATCTACTTTATCAACACCACCAATTACAGGATACTAGAACATGGCGTCATAGATTTATGTAGGTGGATCTCAGCAATCTACTCTGAACCCTACCCTCCCAAGTAGGTAAGTGACTTGACCAAGGTCAAGATTCAAACTATTCTTCTGATTTCAAATTCAGCATCTTTTTCACTATACCATGAATTTGGTGTTTCTGGTTTTAGAATCTCTAGATTCAGTCACTGGTTTTGGAATAAGAAACTCCGCCTTCAAACCCTTAGTTCACTGTTTACTTATCTATAGGATTTTAAACAAGTTGTTGGGCTTCAGTTTCCTCATTTATAAAATTAAGAGGTTAGATTTTTGTTGTTGAGTTATTTCAGTTAGGTCTAATTCTCTGAGACTCCACTTAGGGTTTTCTTGATAAAGGATAGTGGAGAGGTTTAATATTTTCTTTCTCCAGCTCATTCTATAAAGAATTGAGGCAAAAAGGTTAATTGCCTTGCCTAGGATCACACAGTTAATAAGTATCTGAGGCCAGATTTGAACTCATGAAGATGAGTCTTCCTGGCTATCAGCCTGGTGCTCTATCCACTGTACCACCTAACTATCCTATTGTGTGTGTGTGTGTGGGGATAAGACTAGATGTCTCTAAAGTCTGTTCTAGCTCTAAAGCTACTATCTTAGTCTATTGAGCTACTTACTGAGGCAGTACATGTTATTTCCAGAGTTTTAATTATAAGCTCATGTATATTGAATACTCATTTATACTAAATTTTCAACCTTAAAACTTCTCTCAATTTATTCACATAAAATCAGCTTAATGCTTTCCCCAAATGACAAATACCTGGTGTACTGGTCTATCAAAACCCTTGTAATTTTTATCCTTTTCAGTGTGGATTTCCTTCTTGGAGATACTTGACCCAGGCCATCTACTTTTCCCACTTTTGTTCTGTAGCAACATTTCTCTTTTCCATAAGCACATGGTTAGATGAATGTAGTAATTCCATTATCCTTGATGGCAAAAATAGTTTGTTGAAATATTTTCCCAAAAAAATTGTTTTCATTTTTCTTTAGTTTGTAATTCTTCCATTTTTGTCCTTAATTTTTCTTGGGATGACTTTCCTTAGCTGGAACTCTTGCTAATCTTTCTTTAAATTGGTTTCACTCTTTATTACTTTTCTTGGCTTCGTTAGACAACACTGTTCATAATTTCCTGTTGTCCTTTTTGGGAAAATGTTATAGATAAATTTATATGCTAGCTTGGTGTTCTCTTTGGTGGCCTTCTCTTTGTTAGGCAAGTTTGATGAGAAGGATACTTTCTGTGCTTTTTTGGTCCTCTTGTTGCAATTAATTTAAATAGGCTAAGTTTAAATAGGGTAAAATTATTTTAGATCTTGTCAATATCATTTCCATTGCCCATTTCCTTCTTTGGTCTTTTTGTGACATTTAAATTATTTAGGGTTAAATAATTAATTGTATGCCTTTTCTTTTCCTCTTTCCCCATCTCCCCCCAAAATGTTCTTTCCTTTTCCCTCTCCCTATCAATTAGTTGACAGGCCTAGCTCTCACACCAATAACAAAGTTTTTTCCTGTCTGTTCAGGAATAGACAGTTTCATTTTGGGGTGTCATTTAGTGCTCCACTATTTCTATTGCATGCTACTTCTTTTGAATAAAGTGTCTATAATATAGAGGGATGAAGCATCTTTATAACCTGTAACTCTTTGGTTGTTGCCATTTCTTTCTCATGAGCCTTTGTATTTTTACCCATGCTTATTTTTCTCACTTTTTTTTTACTGCAGTCTCTAAGGGTCAGTGTAGGTTCTCTTGATTTTTAGGGTCTGAGCAAGTTCTTTATAACATTTCTCTAGCATTTCACATCAAGTATCTACTCCCTTAATGCAAAAGCTTCAGTTATTTTCTTGGTTGCCTTTTTTGCAAAAACATATCATTAGTACTGCATTATATGATGACTAAGTGTCCCATGAAATAGTGTTTCTTGTAATCTCTGGGCATATAACATAGATAATTATAAAATTTAAATGTGTTCATGGAAGGCACTTCATTTTAGGAAGGCTTCAAAGATATATCTAGTTCTATTGAGCAAAATGCTTTTAAAAAATCAATATGAAATCAACAAAGTGGCATCTTATGTTTTCTGTACCTTTCATTTTTGGGGGACCTGCTCTTCTATAGAAAATCATCTATAAAAACCAATCTATTTCCTATTAACATTTTCATTAGAAACACCTTTGGTGAACATAGAGATAATATTCATAAAGCTTTTATAGCTTAAAAAGCAGGCATCTAAATTGATTGTTGATGCCATTCTGATCTTTTTGTTTTGGTAAGAGCACCATCTTTGATTCCTGCCTCACTCCCATTGTCCCTATTTTGTGAATCTCTTTTTTCTCTTAAAAATATTTTGAGAATCGGTCCCTCAATGCCTTTAAAATTGTGATAAAGTTTTCTTCTCTATGCAAATTTAAGTTCAGAAGATCAAAGATCATAGATTTATAGCTGAAAGAACCTTAAGGATCATGATGTTCTCATGAGGAAACTGAGATCCAAAGAGATTAAATTATTCACCCAAAGTCAGAATGATAATAATTGACAAAACTGGGACATGAACTACAGTCCTTTAATTATAAATCATGAGTTTGGTCAATTCTAGCCATTCTTTCTCATTTCATGTTTTTAATATTATTATCACTTTCTCATGAACACATCGTTTACTGGGATGGTAAAGCTCAAATATTTTGGTTCTATGACTGTTGTCAAAAGGAATACTATTTTCATGAAGATAACAGATCTATTCCATTTTGCATTTATTATTCTCCAATTTCATCTACAAGTAGTCTTCACCTGATTCCCTCTTAGCTAGATCTCACACTAAACTCTCTTTAGGCTTCTTTTCTCTTCAAATTTTTTAAATTTTATGAGAGATGATGGCAGCTATACTCTTTCCATCAACTTCCTCAATAATGTAACCTTGTTTGTACTAAAATCAATTAAATTTTGAGGATATTAAAATATTAAGAAGAATAAATATTAAGAATTAATTAAGAATAATTAAATATCAATAACAAATATTTGCTGGGTTAAAGCATTTGGTGTCTTTTTCAGTCTTTTCCTTTTTGGCAGCTATTTTATATGCATTGAAATCCTCCAAAATATGGAAAAAAATCTTATCTGATTCAATTAACATTTATTGAGTGACTATATGTGCAAATACATTGTGATAGATGCTGCAATACTAAGATAAATTCTAAGGAAGGCTATATAACATATATAAAGATAAATAAATGTAATTTAAGAAGGGCTTTAATTTAATTTAAGAAGAAATATTGGCATCTAGGGGATGAGTTAGAATCAACATTTCAAAATCTGTCCATTTTCCCTTTTGGAGTGAATTGTTAATTTAAATGGGCTAAGTTGCAACTACTACGATTGTATGTGATGTCATATCATCTTTATCCTTTATTCTAATTTACTTTTTTACCTTTTCTCTAACCCATCATGATCTGAAGGCACACAAATAGTTGATTCTGAAATTATGGCTATATTTATGCACTTAGCAAGAGCTTAATATATATTTGTTGATTAATTTATTTCCAGTTATTTCCTGCTTGCTAAAATATAATCAATTTCACTTTTTTTTTTTTAAAAAAAGGGTGCTATATAATCCCTCACATCAGCATCTTTTAAATTTCATCTTAAGGAAAATGTTTTTAATATATAGTGATAAAGCTTCTGAATGTTTCATTTCTTCACCCAGAGTCATCTTTTCTAACATAGTTTTTTTTTTATTTTACCAGCTTCCTTGTGTTTATTCTCACACTGAAGTCACCAAGTATCAAGGTATTTGTTAATTTAGTTTGAAGGATCTTCTTATAACTTTCATAGAATTTCTCCACTCTTTCACCCTCTATAATTGAATGCAAATATATAAGCTTTTATTTATCTTCTTTATTTTTATTTATTTATCTTATTTTTATTATTTATTATATTTATATATTATTTATTGTCCCCATTCAACACACACATCACAAGGTGAAATGACTAAATATTCCATGAAATATCGTTTATTTGTTGCTTTATGTAAATGATGAAAACTAATTCCATCATTCTTTTATTTTTCCTCTTTGAAGAGAAACTTGGAGCCATTCTTATCGATAAATAAATAACTTTTTTTTCTTTTGGTTTGATTTATTAGCGATTTTCATTGAATATGGTTCAATATCTGCAATTGTGTGTCAAAATAAGAGGTGCTTGTTTGGATATCTTTTAGTGATATGTCTGCTATCTCAGCAACAGATTAGGGAAATAGAAAAAGAAGATCATTACTATTTAAGTTGCTCCTTATGTATGCAAATACATATTTCCATTATTAAGCATTTTTGTTTTTTCTAGAACACAGCATACTTGCTTGCATAGCCTTGAAGAGCCCAGCTTTAAATCTATATTGTGATGAGACATTAGAATATAAATTTGTTTGAGGAAAAGACTCCCTCATGCTGACCTCCTCATCTAAATACATGCAGAGTTACCATTTTGGCCTCCCAGGCATTTTTCATAAGACTTAGCTCATTAGCTTTTATGACATTCTTTTGTTCTTTCTTGGTTATTTTTCCCTCTTTCTCTCTTGATACAAATCCTTCTGAGAGTTAACAACTTGTGCAGCATCTTTAGTCTTGTATTTCTTTCCCTTTCCAATTTAAACAGGATTTTGTCATTAAACTGCTCACTCCTTCAGAGTTAATGTTTTGTTTCTTTCTTTGCATTTGTAACCCTAACACTTAACACAGTTTCTGGAATTTAGTGTAGTTTCTGGTGCTTAATTGATGTTTGTTGTCTGTTTGATTGATTGTATTGTCATAAATTCCTGTCTGAGAGCCTCCTATTCCTCAACTAGCTCCCTCTCCCACTTTTTAAAGAGAATCAGGGATACCTTCCCTATTTTCTCTGGAAACTTTTGTAAATATGGTTTCTTAAAATGTATACTTCTGACACATTTGCCTATGCAAAGTCTCTCCATACTTGTTAATGAGTACACTAAGATGACACATTCACTTTTCCTCAAGATTCCAATTATTCCAAGGTTATTAATTTCTCATTTGGGGTCACAGTTTGGCACAGAGTAGCAAATCCCCTCATTAATTCAACTATCCTTGAATTTAATTAAAAAACATTTTTTTTGCATTTTAACTTCTATAAAGAAAATTCAGGGGTACCTAGATGGCAAAGAGAATGGAATATCATTTCTAGAGTCAGGAAGATCATTTTTCTAAGTTCAAATCTAGCCTCAGACAATTTACTAACTGTATGACCTTAGGTAAATCACTTAATCCTGTTTGTCGCAGTTTCTTCATTTATAAAATGAGCTAAAGAAGGAAATGGTAAACCATTCCAGTATCTTTGCCAAAAAAAAAATCCCAAAAAGTCATGTATAACTGAACAAGAAAACAATCTTCATTCTTCAAATTAATACTTCATATGATTTATATAGGCTCAAAAATCAATTTCTCAATTATAAGAAATAGAAAAGCTGGTTTGACAGCACTTCCTTTAAAAATTAACTTGATGTTTTAATTGACCAAAATTTTAATGGGAATAATGTGGGATGGTTAATGCAAAAACCAGAGCAGTCTTATACTATTTAAGTACAATAACAACTCTCTTTCTACTCTGTGAGTCGTGCTAAGTTCCAATGTTGCATTTAGGTGTAGAGGTCTGATCAATCAAATAATTTGAATTTAGCCTCCATCTCATTTCTATCCACTTCTGTGCAATCTTTTGCACTAAACTGCTATATTTAATCAGACTGAGAAAATATAGAATAAATGATTATTATCAATATCTCATCTGTGCTTATAATGTTCATTCAGTTCATTTTCCATTCTGCGATTTAAAAAAAAAAAGCCTATTGAAGTTAGTATTTGTTAACCTGTCCCCTGTCAAGACATTATTTGGAGACATTCTATTTTCTGAAAGCCCAGCATGCAAGCTGTGCCCTGAATCTGGCATAACAATAATCCTTTGGAATTATTTTCTTCATGATCTTCCCCTCTGGCAAAATCATATAATTATTGTATTGATTTGACCAGTACTAGGTATTCTCTGAACTTGGACAAGCACTGAACAAGTTCAGACAAGTGTCAATCATGAAGCCCTGCTATGAATAAACTTGTCACATTGTGCTATTATCCCTCACTGTCAGGGCTATAGTTCAATATGTAGCCATTGATATAAGTATTGAGATATATCCACACTAAAGTATCTAGGGATCCATAGGTTAGAGACTGACTATCCAGCTGACATCCCTAAACATACTCTCCTTAATTCAAGTTGGAGGCAAGTGATGATAAGTAGGGTGTCATAAATATCACAACTCTAGGTAACATTGAAGCTGTTAATTCAAGACTAGTTTGGAAGGTATTATAGAAGCCTGAGCACAAATCTGTGATCATTAAAATGTGGTCATAGTTATAGATAGGCAAATAGGATAGCAACTTGCTGCTGCTTAGGATCTAAGACCCCAGCACCACAATGGGGCATTGATAAAATATCCTAGAGATTATGCCCATGTTGTATTATCTGGGGTCATCGGTCTGGTCTTCACCACTGCAATGTTACAATCATGGTCTTGGGCACTGAATCCCTTTCACCTTTGAGGACTCGCATTGCCCTCTAACATCCTCTGTCTACTCTGTCACCCCTCTCGTCAGCTGATTCTTGGGAGAGAAACCAGGCAAATGAAGATATGTCCAAACAGTAGATATAAAGATCACACTCTCTTTTGTTCTGGTTTGACCCACAATTGGCATATAACATTCATCATTGGGTACCATAGTTTAAGAGGAATACTGGTGAAATTAGAAGACATCCAGAGAAGACCAAGATGATGAAAAATCTAGAAAATAAATCTGAGGTGGAAAAGTTGAAGGAATAGAATGTGTTTTAGCAGAGGAAAGAAGAAATCAAAGGAAACTATGGCAACTATCAGGATTCAGGTCCAGGCTGGACCAGATGACCTCTGAGATCTCCTATAACTCTAGGATTCTGCCATTCATTTACTTCTCTTCAAATTTGTAATGTGGTAATTCGGGGAACCAATGAATCAAGAGGTCTGGGTTTCAGGCACAATTGTATAATCCTGGGAAACATCCTTAGCCATTCTGAAGCTATCATCCTTATATAAAATGGAGATGGTGATAATGATAATTTCACTGCCCAAATCATAGAACTACAGAGAGGAAATCACTTTCTAAACCTGAAAAGTCTATAGAAATGGGAATTGTTATGATTTGAGTTATGATTAATGAGTATTAAAATACAGTTGGAATTCTTTTCAGTCAAACACTAACCAGCTGTTAACTCATAAAGCATGTTTTGAGGGCTGAATTCCACATTTTCTTAAGGTTTTTTGAATTCTTATTCCAGGAAATCCATGAAGTACTATTGATGAATTTATTACAGTTTAAAAAAAGGTATACTCTCTATACTTCTTTTTGTCTTTCCTAAAGTGCTTTTTCTTGGTACGTTATTGTGCCTGACCACTGAATCAAACCAAGTTTTATGATTTATATTATCATTCACAGACAAGTGATAAGAATTACTCAGAAGTTTTGGGATGTTTAACTGGTATGTGATGGAGAAGAGACACATGAGGAATTAAATGAAATGAAATGAAATACACACATAGAATATGTGTGTGTGTGTGTGTGTGTGTGTGTGTGTGTGTATATATATATATACACACACACACACATACATACATACATACATACACACACACATATATATAGAGAGAGTATGGGCTAGCTCCCTGGAGGGATTCAGAGTCAGCCAGAGTCAAACAAATTAAAGTCCTTGGTCTTTAGGGAGAGAAGTGAAGGAGGCAGGCAAACTGCCACATGGCTTTTCAAAGGATCTGTCCTGGATCCTGGAGTCCTGAGTCACCAGCCTCTCTCCTTCTTGTCCTGCCACCAAGTGACTCTGCCCCTCTCCTTCCACCCTCCAATCCTTGCCTCTGATTATCTTAACACCAAACATTCAGCAAGCACCTGTAACAGTGAGAAGAGCCATTTATCCAAACATATGAGTCATTGTCTCACATCAAATAGGTAATTACCCTTAAGAGCTCAGTTGTCTGATTCAAGCAGATCTTTTTGGAGTTTCAGCCCTCAAAAAAAAAAAAAAAAAAATATATATATATATAGACACACACACACACACATACACACACACACACATACACACACTATACGTATGTGTATACTTTTAAAACCAAAATTTCTTCATTGCTAACATTATCTTATATGCCATACATATATTGGTATGTCATAGATATATGAGTATATTTACATGTATATGCATAAAAATATTCTCTATATTTTGATAGAACTAATACAGTGACATGCTGGTAACTGTTTAACCTTCATCTTTTTGAAAAAAAAATGTTCACATGACACACTATTTAATACATACTGAAAAAGTCAGAGTATTACTATCTCCTTTCCTAGTCTCAATTGGCAGCACAAAATCCTTATGTGCTGCCAATTATCTTAGGAGCTTTCACAGCATTTCATATTTTTAGTTTAAATTATTTTAAATTAACTTTATTATTTCTAAAAATACCATATACTCAAAGTAAAAAAGTTTGTCATTAAAACAAATAAAATAAATTAGGATTCCCCAACTCCAAGTCATGAATCACTGAGTTAAATATTCAATTCAATTCAAGAAGCATTTATTAATTACTGTGTGAAGAAAGGAAGATATGACAAAAACAAAATTAACTCTTCCTTAAGGAGATTACTAACATAATGATATTTCACTTTTCCATAGTTTTTTTTTCCTTGAGGCAACTGGGGTTAAGTGACTTGCCCAGGGTCACAAGCTAGAAAGTGTAAAGTGCCTGAGGCCAGATTTGAACTCAGGTGCTCCTGATTTCAGGGCTGGTGCTCTATTCATTGTACTACCTAGCTGCCCATTCTATAGTTTTTGGGGTTTTTTTTTTCAGATTTAGAATGCGCTTTCCTCTCTATAACTCTGATATAGATGGTACAATTATTGTCATCTCCATTTTTCATATAAGGACTGTGAAGTTTGGAGATGCTAGGGGACTTGCCCATGAGTGTTAGACCAAACCCAAATCTCCTGATCTCAAATCTAGTGACCATGCTACTTATCTAAGTGGATTGGTTCCCTGAATTACCTTGTTGAATAACTGAAAACAGGTGAATCACAGAATCTCAGAATTGTGAGAGACTTTTGAATGCATTTTACTTCTGTCTCCTGGAATGTTAGCTTCCAATGTTGAACAAAGATGTCACCTCCTATGGAAACCCACTGATGTAACAAGGTGGGTTTGCATTTTACATGAACTGATCAGGCTTCTGTTTGATTACAAAAAGGAGCAATGATCAATAGAGATAGTAAGTGGTACTTATTAATCAGCCAAACAATGTCAGGGATAATATTGAACTATGACAGGAGACCATCATTCATTGGGGGATAAAGCCTGACACAACATTTATACAACCAAATAAAAAAAAAGTTCATTTGATTAGGAGATTGGGAATGGGTTTCTATAGGAGATGGAATCCTTGTTAAACCTTCATGAAAGCTAATGATTCTAAGACATAAAATGAGTTGAAAGCATAGGGGACAGCTTGTGAGTGAAGATGAGAGAGAGAATGCTGAGATCAGGGAACAGCAAATAGTTTAGTATGTCCACAAAGTAAAGTGTGGGAAGAGGAATAGTATATAATAAACCTGAAAATGTAAACTGGGGCCAGATTATAAGACTTTAAGTATCAAGATAAGTAGTTTCTATTTTATTCTAGAGGCAATAGAAAGTTGCTATGGATTTCAGAACAGGGAAGTAACATGGTCATTTTTGTGACTGAGGAAGATTACCTTGCTAGCAATAGTTTTTAATAATAATAATTTGGGCAGCTATCAGGCACAATGGATAGAATGCTGGTTCTAAAGTCAGGAAAACTCACTGTCCTCAGTTTAGATCTGACCACAGACACTTACTAGGTGTGTGACTCTGGGCAAGTCACTTAACCTTGTTTGCCTCAGTTTCTTCATCTGTAAAATGAGCTGGAGAAGGAAATAGCAGGCTATCTCAGTATCTTTGCCAAGAAAATCCCAAATGGGGTCACAAAACATCTGACACACCTGAAAACATGGTTTCTTCATTGAAATGCATAGAAGTTTTAGATGTGATATCAGTCCCAACCAACTTAAGTAGTACAGATTTAAAGTTTAGCCAGAGATTTGTCCTGAACATTAATAATTCTTCACAATCTGTAAGAAATTATTTCCCTCAAATATACAAGAAACCCCAGAGGTGTTGACAACAATATTTATTTCTCAAAGCTTATGGGTAATTCTCTAAGTGACATAGAGTGAACAAACATTTCCAAGACAACTGTCCTGTGTCTAAGAAAGCCACATGTTTGTGGCTTTGGCAAAATACTTTGCTTAATGTTTGGGATCCTGAATTCCTTTCTGACACTGAGTCACAACTCTCAGAGGGTCAGTTTTATTGGGGTTCTTATTTTGAGTCTGGAGGTAATAAGAAAAATAGGCTTGCTGGCTTTTTACTATTTCTTCCTTACTTTTCCACAAAGCCACAAGGAAACTAGGCATACTTAGCTAATTTACTAAGTGTTTTTGTCTTTTTTTCCCCTCTCTGATTATTCTTCAGATTGTAGAACTAAGTCAATATGAGATGTAATAAGGTTTGGATTTTGCAAAAGCTAACCAGACTTCTGTTTAACTCCACAGAGGAATGGTGGTCAGTGGCAATAGTAAATGGTGCTCACTAATCACCTCTGTGCCCAAACAGTGCCAGAGACAGCACAAAATAGGACAATATAAAACTATGACAGAAGGCCACCACCATCTACCATAAATCTGTGCATTTCACTCTATAGGAGAAAAAAATGAAAGGAGGTTATAGTCACTCTAGAATCTCTGTCAAGAGGTTTGACATCCTGGGAATTTGGTAATTCTGCTTTCTGAATGCAGCCAATACTTGGGGGAGGGTACTGAGTTTGAAAGGGGTTCAGATAAGTCCCCAGATTCAGACTTTTCTACTCTATGTATTCTACTCCATATTCTCTCTCCTTTATTGATAGGTGAAAGCAATTTGGTAAAACAAAACAAAACAAAACCCAAATCCCCAAAACTAGTATCTTATGCCACAGGTCATAATAATGAATAAGATCTAAAAATAAAAGGTAATATCATAAAAAATTGGAACAGAGTGGAAGCACTTACCCTTTACAACTATGGCTAGGGGAAAATTTGTAACTAAACAAGAGACAGAGATGATCACGATGGATAAGACAGGCAATTTCAATTATATAAAAATTTAAAGCTTTTGTTCAAACAAATTCAATGCAATTAAAATAAAAAGAGAAGCAACTGAATGGGTAAAACATTTATGTCAAATAATTTTGAGAACAAGAATAGGCATCTTAAGTGCCTATATGTGTCTAGCAACTTACTGAAGACAAATATATATATATATATGTATATATATATATATGTATATATCAAACCATTATTTGCACCATAGAGAAAAGATGAAAGAATATTAACTATTAACTAAGAAAAATACTTTAAAAGATGGGAATAATCAGTGTTGGAGGATCTTTGAAAAATCATATACATTCATACACTGCTGGTGGAGCTGTAAATTTGGCCTATTGTTCTGGAAGTCAACTTGATATTTTGCAAGAAGAGTTACTAAACTGTTCAAATAAACTGGTAGCTGAGGAGATATATTTGGTATCCAAAGGCTCTGAAATCAAATTAGTCCTATTCCACTCACCCTAAAAGTAATCCTGATTGGGTTCTTTTAGGGTGACTTAGGAGAGATTTGTAGGCAAAATCAGGATTGATAACCTATGATTTTTGTTCCTTCAATATTTACCTGAGAAAATGGGAGGAAAGACATGACCTGGTTAAATTTTCAAGAGGTCCAAGCTGTGAAATTTTTATGGATAGCGTATCCTGTGACATTTCCTTACCAACTTCTTCCAGGACCTGAAGTCTGTTCTGTCTTATGAGAACTCTGCTAGAAGCCTCCATCTTTCCTCACTTCAAAGCCCAGTCTCTTCCCTGAAAAGATTGATGTTTTCCTTACTTCCCCTAACCTCAACATTACCCCTGTCCTCTTCTCCATTATGTGCCAGAATCCCAAATACATACAGTATGTTTCCTGGCACATTTGATGTTATTTTAGTTAATATTTAATGACATTTTTTTGTATTGTACTCTAACCCTCCTTATCTTATGTCCTGGAATGCATTCCTTAAAGCTCCTATATTATCTCTACCTCTGGATATTAAGTTTCTGATAAAGACAAGTTCTGGGAATATATCTACTTTGCTAATTTAGTTATTTTAACATAAGAGTCTTGAAATCTCTCACTGGGCAAAAACCTCATCTAGTCCAAAGCTTCTTAAACATATGGGGTTATGTAACTGAATGTGAAGATCATGAAATTATGATTTATTATCAACAAATCTTTGATTTGTGTAGCTATTTTACATAGTTATATATCTGGGGTCATGTATTTATTGGGCAAAAGAGAGTCATAAATAGAAAAAGTTTAGCCCAAGCCATCTTTAACCAAATATATTGCCAAATAGCATACCCAGTATTTGTCTCAAGTCCTTCAGTGATAGAATCCCATTACTCCCAAGTTAGCCCATCTGAAATCTATATCAAGGAGGTATACTCATAGGGTAGAGTTGGAGTGGAAAGAGAATATGCATTTAAATGCCATTTTTGAATTAGGCATTGTGCTAAGTACTTTACAAATATTATCAATCAATGGGATATTTTATCAGTCAATAAGCTTCTCACTTATATAGGTCCTTACATAGAGGTTACATAGAGGTTAGATAACCAGTTATGGTGAGAATTTCTTTCCAGGTATGAATTGGACTGGATGCCTGCTGAGGACCCTTACAATTCTAAATGTTGTGATGCAACTATAGATTAATACTTGACTTATGGGAACAGTAAGTCTTGTTATGATGTAAAGAAGATAAGATTGCCAGAAACAGAGATCTGGGAAGACTGTCAATT
The DNA here is from genome assembly GCF_902635505.1 of Sarcophilus harrisii. Lineage (NCBI taxonomy): Eukaryota > Metazoa > Chordata > Mammalia > Dasyuromorphia > Dasyuridae > Sarcophilus > Sarcophilus harrisii. Next base: position 492,735,441 of record NC_045426.1, on the reverse strand, counting down.
AGAGATGAGGTGCTTTCAGAGGAAATACTCTAAAAAAAGTAAATTCTTAAACTTTTAAAGACCTCCTTGTACTCTTAAAAATTATTGAAGACTCCAAAAGCTTTTGCTTGCTATATCTATCTAGATTAACTGCATTAGTAATGAAAACTGATAAACTATTGAGATATTTATTATTTAAAAAATAATAAACCTAATATATGTTAACATAAATTGTATCTTATAAAAAATAATTATAGTTCCAAAAACCAAAAAAGTAAGTGAGAGAAGTGACATTGTTTTTACATATTATAAATCTCTTTGAAGTCTTGCTTAATAGAAGAAAAATAGATTTTCATATATGCTTCTATATTTAATACATTGTGATATGTGTTTTGGTCAATGTTCATAAAATGTTCACAAAATCTGGGCTAACACATATGTAGTTGGAAAAGAAGAGTAATAAGAAATTAATGTCTTAGTGGTATTATTATGAAAATAGTTTTGACCCTGAAGACCTCTGAAAAGGTCTTAGGAACTTCTTAAGTATGTCTACAGATCATACTTTGAGAACCACTGCTCCAGAATTATCTAGCACAAAAGGAAGTGAAGTATTTGAGAAATGAGGATTTTACTTGGATTCTAACATAGAGGAGCAGCTTTTAAGTCAATGATCCTTAAGATAAAGTGTGTCTAAAGAAGGATCATTGCACATGACCAATTGTTGGCATATTATAGAATGTTTCATATTCTACTATGGATTGTACTAGATGCATCTTTAGTACCTTATTTCTCTGAAGTCCTAAGATTCTATTATCCAAATGGACAATTCTTTTTTCATTTGGGACAGCTTATATTTCTTTGGAAATCTTGAAAAGGAAACATTGATAAATGTTTGGTGCTGAAAGAGGGAAGCATTTAGCAATGATATACATTTAGTCTGGGCTTAGGTTTCACCTTCAGAGAATGTCTGGTTTCTACTGAATCAAGATAACATTCACTGGGGATAAAGCTCTGAGAAAATAAAACACAGACAAAGGCACCTTCGCCCACTTCTATAGTACTGTTCTTAAGATTGAATGATTTCATTGGCATGAATATATGTTCTCCTAGGAAGCAGTTCCTTTTTACTCAGCAAATAGGGACTAGAAGAATGACACAATTTGATGTGACGGGTATCAATCAGTAGATAAGATAATGGGGCCAGCAAAGTTACTGATGTGATAGATATTTTTATCATGTAAAGAAAAAAAAAACCAAGAAAGTAGCATGCTATAATAAACAGAACGCTCAGCTTGGAGTCAGGAAAATGTGGATTCAAATTCAGACAGCAATACTTGCTAGCTGTTTAACTTTGGGCAAATCATTTAATCTCAAATAGTTTTCAGATAATTCCTTACACAAAGTATCCCAAAGTTCTTAGTGCAGTTTTAAACTCTGATAGTTTAATAGTATCCCAAGAGTCTTGGTACAACTTTAAAAAGCGTCCCCAAAGTCTTGTTGCAGAAAGTGCATCAAGATTTTTGGGACATTTTGTATAAGACTTGTATTCTAAGAACTAAGTAGGTGGCAGATTCTATTGGTAAAGGAAGGTCATTCACTTAGAGTTCTTACCACTGACAAAAATCATAGATTCTTTGTGCACTTATGTCAAGAAGGTATATATATATATATATATTTTGGTAAAATAAAGACTGGTCTTAGTTCTATCCTGAGTAGATTTAGAAGACATGGATTAAAATTTTTACACTGACATATACTATGTGACCTTATATAAATAATTTCTATATTTGAGCCTCTAAATCCTATGAAATCCTATAACATTTCTTCTATATCCCAATCCTTTCCTCCCTCCCTGACTAAATCCAAGATTCCAATTATATCCCATAGGTATTATTCTCTTCTTCAGTCTAAATATTTTTAATTCCTTTCATTGATATTCATATAGCATGATTTTTAGTCAAGCAGACCATTTTTATCATCTTCTTCTGAATAACAGTGACAGATGATGCTTATATAGTTCTTTAAGGTTTGCAAAAATATTTTTCATACCAATCAATAAATAAGTGCTAAAAAGACAAAAAAGAGGAAAAAGATATTTCCTTCCCTTAAGGAGTTTACAATCAAATATGTCATCTTATTTGATCCTTACAGTAACCTTGTGAGGTAGATTTTATTATTATCACCATTTTATAAATAAAGAAACCGAGACTGAGAAAGTTAAATGACTTGACTAGTTTCACAACGTAACACTAGTTAGAAAATATTTGAGATAATATTGACTCCACTCTTTCTGATTCCAAGTCAAGGATTCTATCTACTTCAACCTTTTGAGCATTTGCAAGGACCATTTAAAATATTCCTTCCTAAAGATGATAAAGAACAAACATAATAACCCCAATGTAGTTTGAGCAGAGCAGAATCATTTCTTCCCCTATTCTCTGTTCTACACTTGTATTAATTTGTTCTTTTGATGGCTTCATCATGTTGATGATTCATATTAAGCTTAAATTCCATTAAAATGTTTTTTCACATTAAAAACTTTAAAATCACATTCCCCTTGTATTTAAACAATTGTTTTTTGAAGCTAAGTAAAGGACCTTTTATTTATTTTTTCAGTTTCATTTCCTTTACTTTCAACCTGCCAAATCTAGTGAGTCAGTCTTTTGGATCCCCATTCTGTCATCAGAATGGCATATAAACTATCTCTATCTGTCCACTTTGTATTCAAATTTGATCAGCATGGCATCTATCCCTTCATCCAAGTCACTGATAAATAAGTTGAACCAAACAGGGTCAATGATACATCTCTATATCATTCCCCTATAGAACTCTCCCCAAATGGATGATTCATTATCAATTTTTGGGTTTGGTCAGTCAACCAGTGAATTGAACTAATATTATAATCATCCATTGTTCATATCTCCATTTTACCCACAAAGAAGTGTTGAGAAACTGTCAAAGCATATTTGACTAGAGTTTAATTAAACTGTGTCAATGACATTCCCTTAATCTCCTAGTCTATTAACTGTCTAAAAATGAATTAGAATAGTCTAACAAATTCTTCTGATGGACCCATATTAATTCTTGGTGGCCACTCCTTTCTTTTCTATGTACTTGCAAATCGTCTCTTACTTCATGTAGTTTTTCATCTCCAAGGCTTTTGATATCTTTTCATATTGAACTGAAACCAGAATAGTAAGTCAGGTTAGCTAGGGTTACAAAAGAAAAGTATCTTCAAGCATACTCAGGTGGAAGTTGCAAAATTGGAATTTAAAAAAAAAATCTAAGCCAGTGTACCTAATATTGTTTTTATTAAGAAAGGAAATGGGAACTTAATTATTTTGATTTTGAACCCAGCAAGCTATAACAGAGATAAGGAAGCTGATGAAGCTGATTACCCACTGGTGAAGTGACCAGGAATAACAAATTATTCTTTTGAAGTTGATCTCACTTGTATTTACTTTAAAACATCTTTGGCAGCTTTCCTCATAAAATATTTCAGAGTACCTTATAGTAATAAAGAAAATCAGCCAAGACATCACACTTGAACCTTCTCCACTTGGTTAACTAGAAAGACCAGTAATGGGATTGTGTCATAATTGCATTTTACAGAAGGAATACAGATTCTATAAAGCCCCTTATTGATATATTTTTTTCACTATATAGAAAGTTTGGATGCACAGACTTTTAGAGTTTGAGGTTTTTCTGACTTCTCTGCTCTGTGTTGGGTACCTTCCCTACGCTCCACTTTTTAACTTCTTTTGATATGTCATCTTCATAAAATAGATTGTAAATTCCTTTAGGGCAGGGATTTAAAAAAAATATATTTATATCCCTAGTTCTTAGCACAGGGCCTGGAACACAGTAGATGCTAAACAAATGTTTATTGACTGGCTGATTCTCTCAATAACTCTACTAGGTACATGCTATTATAATTTTCACTTTATACTTACTGAAACTAAGACCAGCAGAGGTTAAATGACTTACCTAGAATTACATAGCTAGTAAGTGTCTGAGGCTGAATTTGATTTTAGGTCTTCCTGACTCCAGGCCCAGTGTTCTATTCACTGTACCACCTAGCTGCCTCCAGCAAATGTGAAGATAAATATCACCTTTTATTTCTTCATTAAAATTTGCTTCTTATATAGCAAATGTTTGCTCAAGTTCTAGGATTAAGAAAGCATTAAATGCCCCAAACTAATCACTGTTTCCCTCCCACTTTCCAATGATGCCAATATAACTAATATATATTTAATCTATGATCTTATGATCATATCTAGTTATATCTGTATATCTAAACATGAACATGTGGATATATGTACATATGGATATAAATATATACATTTTCACACATTATACATATATAACAAATAAATTCCCACAAATCTTAGTGAAATATTATGTTTTAATGCTTTGAAAATACTAAATTAGCTTTAGGGACACTGTATAAAGGCACTCTTTCTATATCAGGGGTTCTTAACTTTTTTGACTTCATGCATCCCATTGGCAACATGGTATAAAGCCTATGGACTCCCATTTCAGAATAATGTTTGTTGCCTGTGTTTATAATTAAAGGAAATGTTAAACATTAATTAGTAGTTAGTGGACACGAAAATGCATTTTTTCCTTATCATGGAAGTGAGTTCATGGACTCATTTTAAAAATCTCTCTTATCACATTATTGGGGGAGGGTCTGTTGTTAAGAATCATTGATTTATATATCGTGTGGCTTTGTATATTTTAAAGCCACTATGTGTATATATATATATATATATATATATATGTATATATATATATATTTATATGGTAGCTTTAAAATTATACATATGTATATACACACATATAATGCACATATATGTAAAACTGCATAATCTCACTTAAATTTCATAACAATTTTGTAAAACAGGTATTACACCCATTAAACAGATTAAGAAACTAAGGTTCAAGAAGGCTAACTAACTTGATCCATAAAGTGATCATGAAGTTATGGGAATCCTGATCTACTGGACCCCGATTCCAGCACACTGTCTACTTCTTGAGATTGTATCTTTAATTTCTTTTCTCTGAATCTCTACAGGTAGTACAGGGTTTTATGAATATTTATTGTTGATGTTGTTGCTGCTATTGATTAAGGTGAAGGGAAAGAATAGGAAGTCAGAAAATTCCTCTCTTTGTTCTTTGTATTTGGTTGTGGTAGAGAGGAGAAGCAGGAACTGGGAATACAATTTTATTTTAAGTGCAACCAAAAAGTAGTCTAAGCTATGCCACAGTTGAAGGTAATGCCCTAGAAAGGAAATTGTTAAAAAATGAATGTAAATCACAGTAGCTCCAGGGACAGTTTAATAACTATCTAACTTTTTACTAGGAGAGCAAGAGACATGGCAGCTTTTTCCTTATAGAGTCTTCCAAATTTTTCCCAGAGGGGAGATGCTATCAAAATCACTAAGAGAATTCCTTAGGGCAAAGAATAATGTATTAGTAAAGTAAAAATATTAGTAAATTCAAATAATTGAACTCATTTTTTCCTTATGTCTCAGAGTACTATTTTTTAAACCAAAACCAAAATAGGGTAAAAAGTGAAAAACAAAAACAAAAATAAAACTTCTCAACTGATCCTTCTCTGTAATATTAAGACAGAATTGAATCTCCTACATCATTAGCCATAGCCCACAAATTTCATAACTATCCAACCTTAGGAATATATCAATCCACGATTATCTTTGAGAGAGAGCCTTATAAAAGGAGAATAAAAAGTGATAATCTCAGCAGTATTCGTTAAGTGAACCAAAAGTCTCACTTCCTAAAAAATCCCTACGGGTCAAAGTTTCTAAAACATAGCTATTAGAAATTAATTCCTTTAGAAATTTTTTTTCTGTGAGTTCCTTTTCAAAATGGAAATATTGTTGGTAGGAGTAACATTTATCCAGTCTGTTGTTGATGAAGTATTAGATTCTTCTTCCGGAAATAGGTCTGTGCTGACTTAAGTTTAAGGACCTAAGGAAAAAAAAAAGCAATCGGTTTTGGGAATTCAACTGATCATTCTTCCTGTACATTCAGTTCCAGGAGTATAGTCATATGTGTGGTATAATGTATTCAAGTATTCCAGATGTCCACTACTCTAGGCTTTTTGTTTATATTCTCCAATCTGATAGTAAGGGATTATACATTTTATGTATCTTTTAATACCCAATCTTCATGGGACATGTTGTATATGTACATATATAAAATGTAGATTACATTGATTTTACAAATATGGAGATTATATAGTTTATATATAATATACATATACATATATGTATGCATAAAACTATCTATCTACCTATCTATCATCTTTTGTTTGTGTATTTTCTTCTGTATTAGACTGCGAGCTCCTTGAGAGTTAGTGACCATCTTTTACCTTTCATTATATGTGCAGCACTTAGGACAATGCCTTGCACATACTAGATGCTTTCTAAATGTTTGTTGACTGATTGAATTGAGGACCATTTGATACTTTTATATATTTTCAAGAGTCACTATAACCAAAAATATTTATCACTTGAAAGATAATCTTCTGTTAATAAATTTCACTATTCTCAAATATGCTGGTCTTTCTTTGAATATCAATAATTAGTCTTTGTTGAATTATAGAAAATATGTAGGATCTGACTACATCTATTTTTTAGTGATCTTTAAAAAATTAATTCAGTGGAAGAAAATATTACCTTGAAGGTTCTTCTGAGACAAAAATGTCCCTGATCATAATTGCTATAGATAGGATTTGACTAGGGAGGTAAATTTACTTAATGGTTGGCTAATTATCAACATCAAAGAAGGAATATAATCTCTTTTATTGCATTATGAATTGAAGGACAAGGGAAGACATTCCTGTAAGAGTACAAACAAAATAAAGTTTCCCAATTGATGAAAAAGATGAGTTCATCTTTCTCAATGACATTAACTAATTGTACTGAGTTCCAGTATACTAAGCCTCTTCAGTGAAATCCATAGTATCTAAAAGAGACTGTTCCAACTATCCACTTTGGAGAAACAGAATGGATGAAAAATGAATATGTCATCCTGTCCCATCTCTACAACTACAAAGATTGAAATTCTGCCTGTGCAAATAACCTCTTATCTTCTAAGCTAATCTGAATTTTTTTTTATTATTTCATTTGTGATAGTGTCTCTCAGAGTAAGTAGTATTAAAGTACTTTTTTCTCATTTGGAAGACATTAAGCAAATCTCTACTCTGAGTCTATTTTCCTTTGTTATCTACACACCACACTTGATTCACATCACCAATGAAGGGACAGATGTAGGTTACTCTTTGGTGAACATGATTCCCTACTGCGCCCATTCTTCTTAATCTTTAGATCATGTAAACATGAGCAGCCTGTGCAAGTAAGCCTTGATGTCTTTATCTTCTTGCATAAATGTTTCAAATCCCTAAATCTCCATCTGGTGCAAGATCCTTTGGTAGAAATACTATCTTCTGTCCAATAGGAGTGTAGAATATGTATTTCTGCCTTTCTGTCTCCATCTAACTCTTTTCTTTGGCTCAGCCTAAGAGACCTCTTGCAGCTGTATGAATTATATTATACAAAGATGAATATGTGAAATTAAGTTTAAACCAGAAGGAAGACTAGTTAGACAACGATGCTTTTTTTAAAAAATAGCTTTTTATTTACAAGTTATATGTATGGGTAATTTTACAGCATTGACAATTGCCAAACATTTTGTTCCAATTTTTCCCCTCCTTCCCCCCACCCCCTTCCCTAGATGGCAGGATGACCAGTATATGCTAAATATATTAAAGTATAAATTAGATACACAATAAGTATATATGACCAAACTGTTATTTTGGTGTACAAAAAGAATCTGACTCTGAAATATTGTACAATTAGCCTGTGAAGGAAATCAAAAATGCAGGCAGGCAAAAATATAGGGATTGGGAATTCAATGTAATGGTTCTTAGTCATCTCCCAAAGTTCTTTCTCTGGGAGTAGCTGGTTCAGTTCATTACTGCTCCATTGAAACTGATTTGGTTCATCTCATCGCTGAGGATGGCCAGGTCCATCAGAATTGGTCATCATATAGTATTGTTGTTGAAGTATATAATGATCTCCTGGTTCTGCTCATTTCACTCAGCATCAGTTAGTGTAAGTCTCTCCAGGCCTTTCTGAAATCACCTTGCTGGTCATTTCTTACTGAACAATAATATTCCATAATATTCATATACCACAATTTATTCAGCCATTCTTCAATTGATGGGCATCTACTCAGTTTCCAGTTTCTGGCCACTACAAAGAGGGCTGCTACAAACATTCGTGCACATACAGGTCTTTTTCCCTTCTTTATGATCTCTTTGGCATATAAGCCCAGTGGTAACATTGCTGGATCAAAGGGTATGCACAGTTTGATAACTTTTTGAGCATAGTTCCAAATTGCTCTCCAGAATGGTTGGATGTAGTCACAATTCCACCAATAATGTATCAGTGTCCTTGTTTTCCCACATCCCCTCAACATTCCACATTATCTTTCCCTGTCATTCTAGCCAATCTGATAGGTATGTAATGGTATCTCAGAGTTGTCTTAATTTGCATTTCTCTGATTAATAATGACTTGGAGCATCTTTTCATATGGCTAGAAATAGTTTCAATTTCTTCATCTGAGAATTGTCTGTTCATATTCTTTGACCATTTATCAATTGGAGAATGGGATGCTTTTTAATAAGGAGAATTTACACTATGTCCAGAAAATTTATACTTTGTCTAGAAGATTGTCTTTCTCCTTCTTCATATATACCTAACTTATCCCTTATCTATACACTTAAACATTTTCCCACTTCTGTGTCTTCCTCATAACATTTTCTCCATTTGAAAGGTAAGAAATTTCTCTCTACTATCAATGCTACGGTTTCATCCAATGCATGCTTTCTTAAATCATCACATTTCATAATCCTTTTTTGATTGAAGTCTCTACTGTTAAGTTATCTTTCCAACTCATTTGACCCTTAGTACACACTATAATGCAACATTACTTACCTTCGAGTATTAACACTCTATCTAACTTGATGACAAACATTTTGAGGTCAGGGACCATGTCTTATAATTTCTTGTATCCATGGCACTAAACATAATGCCCTGTCTGTAGTAATGATTTGTGGTATATTGTTTTCACTTTTTGTAGCACATTTACAATATATTCTTTATTAGCTTACTGGGTTATACATTGTTTACTGTTTGCATTGTTTTGTAGCAATAATATCCTTGTTATGCTATTATCTACACACCTTTGATAATGGTTAGTTGACCAATTTTCTTTCATCAGAAACAGATTTTGTTAGAGCAATTAAAAAACTCCTGAGCTCAAGCAATCCAGTGATCTTTGTCCCCAAATCCTACTAGCAGGAACTAAAGAGGTGTGCTACCATGATGCCCCAAAATCATTTTCTGCAATATGAGCTTTGAACATCTGTCTGTCCCAAATATTAGTACTCTGCTAATCGTTACAGCTTTGCCTTAAAGCTAAGTTATTAAGCAATAATAGTGTGAGCTTCTTGGTCATTTGAAAGATATTTGTTTACTAAGTTAAGACTTTTTCACATCATTTGGGAGATACTAATTCCTTTGTACTATCAAAAAACTGAACTCACTGTAAAATGCAACCATTTCTTTCCCAAGTTTCCTCCTTGTTCTTTTGACTGTTTCATCCAATCAAGAGCTCTCTTGAGTAATAATCAGGATCTATTTCAAGTTTCAGAACAACTTGATAGCCTAGGACGGGATTTTCTAAACTGTGGGGTGTGGGGATTTGAGAGAAATTCTTGGGGGATTGCAAAACAATGACACAAACTATTGCATGTATTTTTAGTATAATTCCCACATCAATAGGTTCCCTTTTTTTCAATGAAAACATAGGTCAAATGAGAGTCAACAGAAATGAGGCTGATGTGGAAAATTGACACCAGGTGGCAGTTAATGCAACTGAAAGATGCTCATTTGATTAAATATTTATAACATATTATTGAAACTGATATGAGGGAAGATTTGTTATTCTGAAGATCTATGGATGTTAACACCACATCAAAAGAAAATTTTAATATAATTGACATATTTTTAGATGAAAATGAAATTATGTGGGAAAACAATAAAATGGGGGGAAATTATATTGGATTCTGCACTGATAGAACTCAGTCAATGTCAAAACAAAATGTCAGATCTGTAAGTTCTAGTGAAAAATGAAGCCATTTCTGCCATTTGGAGCTAATGTATACTTCCAACACAATCACTTGGATTGAAACTTGTGAGTTAGAAGCAACATACAGTTTTTAAAATTGTTAAAACTGTAATCAACTTTATTTTTAAAACCATGAATTAAGAAGAATACTACAAAATTGTGTGATCATATAATAGCAGAGTATAGGATAGTTTCTACATTATGGCAAAACACATGAATTTTTTCATTACAAAGCATTTTAGAGAGTAAATTTAAAGAAGAAATTGCCTTTTAATGATAATAATAAAGATAAGAAATATGAATTTCATACAAAATTTCTTTCTGTTATATTTGATGGATATCTTTGAAAAAAAAAAAGAGCATTCTGCTTTTTAGACATCTTAAACTGAATTCTCTGTAGATGTCTTTAAACTCAGCATATCCAAATCTGAAGTCATTATCTTTTGCCCCAAATTCTCCTTTCTTCCTAACTTTCCTTTACTGTTTGCCATCATCTTTTCAGTTACTTAGGATGACAACTTAGGTATCAATCTCCCTGTTCTACTTCCCCTTACTGTCAATCTGCTGCCAACTTCACTTTCTTAACATGTCTCCCACAAGCCTCCTTCTCTCTATTGACATCACCATCCTGGTGCAGTTCCTCATCATCTTATGGTTAAAATATTGTTATATCTTTCTGATTGGTATTCTTGCCTCAAATCATTCCATACTCTACTACATCCTCCATTCAACTATTAAAGCTTCCTAAAGCTAGAGTCTGACAATGTTACTTTTCTACTCAGTAAACTCTAGTGGCTTTTTATTGCCTCCAGAATCAAATATAATCATCTCTTTTGGCTTTTAAAGCCCGTTGTACCCTAGTTTCTTCTTACTTTTCTACTCTAGTCTATATTCATCAAAAAATATACAATCAATGTGTGTGAAAGGACTTCAAATTTATCTTGTGATTCAGAAAGATAAACTGACTATATATTGAAAAGTTAATGATTATGAAATGTACACAATAAAATTTCATTTTTTCTAATATTGAAAACACTTCACTTGAAACTTAATTGCTTGGCTAGCCTACTAAAACAATTACTTAATCTTAAAGACTTAGTTTTTTCAGATATTAATTGAGAAGAAACTTATTTGCTGTGGACAGATAAGATACCTCCAACTTCATTCCCCTAAAACAAGCTAATAGACTTATCATGTAATGAGCCTTTGAATTAGAAAAATCTTATGTTTTGACTATGGTACCTAAAGAAATCTCTGGCTTATTAAACAAAGCAATATAAATGTTATATCTTCAACAAAATCTTATCTATATGAAACTGGGTTTTCTGCTATAGCTATTATAAAGATAAAATATCAATCTTTATTAGTGATTGAAAAATAGTATTAATATCATTAGTAATAGCACATTTGAGAAATTTTGTGTCAAAACCAAAGCACACCCATTTTGATATTTTCATTATGGCATTTTCATAATAACAAGCATCTTCAAGAATGAACTTGAAGAAGAAATTGCCATTTTTTCTTAGTGATAATAATAAAGATGAGAAAAATGAATATCATTCAAAATTTGTGTTTTGGTAATTAAATAAAACACAAACATTTAAAAGGATTTGAATAAGTATTTTAAAAATACTTGTGCATTTTAATGTCATATTTATTTTATGTTAAAATTGTCATAAATTCTCATTTTTATTTTATTAAAATGTACACTAAATTATTTGTATAGATTGTTTTATGAAAAGGTATTTGTGTATGTGTGGAGGGCAAAATTTAATTTAAATAGAAGTGGAATGATAAGGGTAGTCACTACATAAATTTAGAAAGGATAATTTTAGAATATATCTGGGCAAGTGATAAATTCTCTGCCATAATAATAGGGTGAACAAAAAGATGATTTGCTTATCTATTTCCTCTCCCCAGAAATTAATAGGCAAGTAGGCTTCCAGGAAACCCATACAGATCTTTCATGTCCAGCAAATATAAAACCACATACTATGAAACTTACAACTTTATTGGTTTTGGGATGGAACCTTGGTTTAGTAGAGAGAGGTAGGCTCAACTTCAAATCCTTCCTGAGACACTTACTAGCTAATCTTTCTGTTTGTTTTCTCATGTGTAAAGAAGATAATAATAGTACCTACTTCTCAGGGTTATTGTGAGGATCAAGTGAGATAATATTTACTAAAAAAAAAAAAAACCTTTGTAAACCTAAAGTGCTATATAAATATTAAATATTATTATTATTACTATTATAAATCACACATTGAAAAATGAATAATGGCATTTTTCCTCTGGGGCAGCTAGATGGTACAATGGAAGAAGTGCTGGACCTGGAACGAGGAAGATTCATCTTTCTGAGTTTAAACCTGGCCTCAGACACTTAATAGCTGTGTGATCTGGGGTAAATTACTTAACGCTGTTTGCTTAGCTTTTTTATCTGTCAAATGGGCTAGAGAAGGAAATGGCAAATCATTCTAGTATCTCTGCCAAGAACCCCCCCCCCCCAAAAAAAAGGGGTCACAAAAGTAGGACATGACTAAAATTAAAAAAAAATTTCTGTTGTTTTTAATAAAGCAATGCATTAATGATAGTGCCAACTGATGATGGTGATGAATATGATAATGAAGATTATAGTGATGATGATAAAGAAGAAGATGACAATGAAGATGATAATGACAATCATCTGAGGAGTGAAACATGTTCAAGTTCCAGTCTATAGGAGCTGTAAACAAATTATAATCTTTCTTGCCTCTGATTTTCTTTTTTGGAAAGGATAGAGGATGGACCAAATAACTGTCAAAGTCTTTTTGTTCCAGCTCTAAAATTCTTTGATTTTTATAGATGATAAAATGAGAGAATTCTGGGAAGATGGAGTAGGTAAGGAAATTCCAAGCTTTCCAGATTTCCCCCACAAACACAAACAA